>NW_007246690.1:175844-221895 GCF_000164805.1 Carlito syrichta | reverse complement strand
TTGAACATCTATCATAATACTATAAGAAAAGGACTGACAGTGGTGGGAAACTATGGGGAGTGTAGGGAGGGGAAGGGAGGTGGGACTAATGGCAGTGAATATCTGTCTGGTGACGGGGAGACACCCCTTATCAACAAGGGGGTCTGAATGATACATATTTGTAAACCTAATCCTTAACTGTACTCCACAATTTTAAAATTAAAAAAATTAAAATTAAAATTAATGTTTACCCCTGGAAAAAAAGTTAAATTATTTTGCCCCAAAGAATAAGAAATAATTTATTAACATTTTAACTATTTAATATCAAGCCACAGTTTGATTCCTGACTCAAAGTATTTCCAACCCAGCTAGAGAAAGAGGAAAAGATTTCCAGTTTCATACTCGAAAAAAATACAAAATAACTCTCTCTGGACACCTTTTCAAGAAGGCATGTGTAGCTGGGCTTGTTGGCTCAACCTGTAATCCCGCACCTTGGGAGGCTGAGGTGAGTGGATTACTTGAGCCCACGGGTTTGAGACCTGCCTGGGCAACTTGGCGAGACCTCATCTCTACAATAAATCAAAAATTAGCTGGGCGTGGTAGCGCGTGCCTGTAGTTCCAGCTACTTGGAAGGCTGAGGCGGAAGGGTCGCCGGAGCCCAGCAGGTCCAGGCTGCGGTGGCCAGGAGTGGCCACTGCACTCCAGTCTGGGCGACAGAGTGAGACTCCAACTCAAAAAAAAAAAGAAGGCATGTGCAGTATTTACTCCTCTGGCTTCTTGGCAAGGTAGATGCATTCAGTTCTTCAGGTTGTGCACTGTACAGGTGCCACGTCTAGCTGAGTGCTACTTATATCATTAGCATGTTTATTATTTTGAAAGATCTTGGTCATAATTCATCAATTTTGCATCATAATTTTTGAAACTTTCTGACAGGTGGCAATACACGCTCTTTTTCCAGCCAAACAAGCATATATTATACATTTTCTGGCTGATGGAAATAAAGTGCTTCACTAACATGGTTAAAACGTATTGCTCATGAAAACATACAAAGTGGCTACAAGTTTAACAATTAAAACACCTTGTTGGGCTAACAACATTTCAGGTAACCTGTGCTGCTAATTTAAGAGCTGCTGCTCTGTTGCTATTCATATATGGACTAAATTTGACATTTCGGACTGCTATTTATATATTCGGCCATCTACCTGAATGGAGTAGTTGAGTACCAAAATAAACTCTACAAGTACTTTTGCTATGTCACTGAATGTTGTTAGCACCCAAATTCATTTACCTTTAATTACCTATAAATAAATATTCTATAAACATAATTATGCTAATTATATTCTAGTCATTATGTCTTTCATGGAAATTCCATTAGTATAAAAATTAATGGCTGTTAACACACTGCGTTATAAATTCAGGATCAGAAAGCAGAAAATGATGAGGTATTAAGAGGAAAACTTAAAATGGTTCTCATAGTAATAAGTTGAGGAGAAATAGCTGACAGTCAAGAAAAATATTTTAGAGCTAATAATGTCTATTAGGAAATTTCTAATAACTTCTATTTTTAGAACTAGTATGTCATAGATGCATCACAAATGGAGCAGAGTGTGAAACAATAGCTTCTCTCATTAAATATTATCCACCAGCCGGGCTCGGTGACTCAGCCTGTAATCCCGCGCCCTTGGGAAGCTGAGGTGAGTGAATGGCCTGAGCCCGCGGGTTCGAGACCCGCCTGGGCAACTTGACGAGACCTCATCTCTACAATAAATCAAAAAATTAGCGGGTCGTGGTAGCGCGCGCCTGTAATTCCAGCTACTCGGAAGGCTGAGGCGGAAAGATCGCCGGAGTCCAGAGGGTCGAGGCTGCGGTGGCCGGGAGCAGCCACTGCACTCCAGTCTGGGTGACAGAGTGAGACTCCAACTCAAAAAAATATATATATATATTATCCACCTCAAGCATGAAGTTTCAATTTTCCAAAAGATAAAATAGGTAAGATGTTTTCAGAAATGTATTAAACACAAATATTTGCAAATGATAAAAGTAAATCTTCTAGGAATTTCTATATGGCAAAATTAGGGAAGATTTTTTAAAAATTATCTCTTTTTTCTTTTTCGACAGTATGTTTATGTCATATTCAAGAAATCATTATCAAATTTAATGACATGACATTTTTCTTCCATGTTTTCTAAGATTTTTAGATGTTTAGCTCTTATATTTAGGTTTTTCACCTATTTTGAGATAATTTTTTATTTGGGATAAGGTAAAGGCCCAACTCTATTGTTTTGCATGAAATCATTCAATTTTCCCAGCACGATTTGTTGGGAAAAAAGCTGTTCTTTCCCCCATTGGATGATCTTGGCACTGTCATAAAAAATAATTTGACTAGATATGAAAGAGTTTCTTTATGGACTTTCTACTTTAAAATGACCTGACTGTTTTTCTCACACAATTTTTAGTAAAGGATCATCTATAAAATTATATAAGCATGATAATATTAATTTTCTTCACTTGGCAAAAATCATAAAAATTTTAATTATTTTATGTCAGAATATTAATTCAGAATACCAACAATGAAACCTAAATATTATAACAGCTGAGTATGTAAAATATATAACCCATTAAATATATTTATAGTATATTCAGTGAATGAAGTGTTTTAGGATGAGGTAATAGATTAAAAATGTTTCAAAACAATTCTCAACTCATGACATAAACAGTGTAAAACAGCAACTATTGGTAGAATTATGATTTCTCCAAAATATAAATATTTCTTTTTGGGAATTTCTTTTCAGTGACATGACTGCACACACATAAACACTAGTTGATAATTTTCACAACCAAATTTAGACAAAAATAATTGTGGGTCTGGGTATGTAACAATACCACAAATTTATGTGGAAAACATAACAATCTATAACAAAAATGCTAAAACATTAAAATGTATTCTTTATTTCTTTTCTGCACTCTTTAAAAACTTGAAAAACAGAATGAACAAAACAAAAATATCAACACCACTTAACTTTCTTATAACTTCCAACAACTACACAATGAAGTTTGGGCTTCAGTGAATTACTGACTAGACTGAATAAAGTTACTAAATAGTTCTGAGTAGACAGAATAAAATTTTGATGTGAAATACATTTACCAAACACAAATTTGAATCTGTTATCAAATATACAGTGGAAAGTAAAGATGTTGTTATCCTACCACTAACACTTCAATTAGAGACAGTGAGCAGTGCTCCTTTATAAATTATTTGTGTTGTTTTAAAAGCATACACTGTCGTATATCTACTTTAGAAAATAATTCCTTTTAAAGTTATCTGGTTTTGACTCATTTGGCATAATGACAAAATATTATAGGCAAAATGATACAAGAATAAAAAGTCAGTGCACCCAATTACTTTGAATACATCAATCAAAGACTTAAGATATTATTCCAAGAAAAATAAAGTTGTCTTTAGAATATATATAGTATGTATTACTGTTGATGGAGTAGGTTCCAGATGTTCTCCCAAGATTCCTTATCTGCTGGGAGGGCTGACAGATGACCACTGTGAACTGCCAGCCTTTTTCTTGAATTGCCCTTGATAAAGATACCCACCTTGTCCGAAGACATGACTCCTTCCCAGAGCAGCCAGTTATCCTAACCTCTAACCAACATGAGGCCGGTTTTCCTTACCTCAACTCCAAACAACTATGAAGAGTCATCCCAGCCCCAGCGCCTGCTGAGTACTTGGCTTTGGACTTACAAAGACTGCATCAGAGCCTAATCTTCCCTCTGCCCCATCCTGCTTTCTTCCTTTTGTTTTCTCCCCTTTTCATTCCTAATATGTTGATCTCAAGAGAATTCTTTCATCTAATATGTCTCTCAAGTCTTCTTCTTAGGGAACCCAACTTACACATTCACCAAACCAACGATCACCCCCTGACACTGACAATAACATCTCCAATACAGAATATGCCAGTGGCAAAAGGAGAAAGAAAACGTATCCTCCTGCTAAACTAGTTATCAACTTATATATGATACAACAATATCATCATGAAAGAAAAGCTTAGGTTAGGATACTGAAAGAATGACATGTCTGTTTTCTCTTTCCATGTCTGGCTCAGTCTTTGCTCTGATACAGGCAATATGATGTCCCAGAAGTTGAAATAAATCATTTGTAATAGATGATTGTTTTATATGAATCATATTACCTCCTAGACCTTTCATTCATTTGGTCATCATGTATTTTTTCAGGATTTTATTCGGTATCCATTGTTGTATAATCCATTACCCCCAGATGTAGCAGCTTAGAACAACAAATATCTGTGATCACTTTAGACTGTGAGTGACAGCAAATTAACCTTAGTTGGGTGGGGCTCACTCAAGATCTCCCAAGAAGGGGCAGAAAAGCTGCTGGCCTGGTCTGCAGTTGTTGCCAACTCAACCTGGGCTGGAGAATCCACGCCGCTACACTCACTCACACATTTGTAGGTAGGCTCCCAATCCTTTCTGCGGTGGACCAGACGCATCTGTCCGTTCTTTTCTGCATGAGTCTGTTCACAGTGTTTCTCACAACATGGCAGCTAGCTTCCCCCAGAAACGAAAGCAAGCAAGAGAGCACACGAGATGACAACAGTGATATCTTATTCCCTAATCTCAGAAGTGATATACCATCACCCCAGTTGCATTCTCTTCGTTATGCAAGTTACTTCTGCTACAAATAGGAGGGGACTCAGTAGAGTGTGGACACCAGGAGGTGGGGATCAGTGGGGCCCATCTTGGAGGCTGGCTACCACCAGCACCTGCCATTGACTAAGCACTGCACCAGGCACTGGGGGAAACAGACAGAATCCCTTTTTTCATGAATCTTCTATTTTAAAAGCAAAATTGATGTAAACTAACAGTTGTCTATTGTTGTAAAATTCATCATGTTGCTATATAAGTATGTATAATAGGGAAATCACTGAAGGCTTCTCTGAGGAGGTGTCATATCAAACAGGCCTTGCGGTATGAATAGGAGTAGCTGGGTAAAGAAGCTTCAAAGGCAATATGGGGGAGCTTGTTTTGAGGAAAGATGGTATTGACAAAAGCCTCAAAATCGAAAGGGTGTAGAAGAAAAGCATACATGTTCTGCTCTGGAAAAACATCGGATTAGAAACATGTTTTCCATTAAGTACTGAAGTCAGTTTCTGAAAAGCATGCAACTTGGTAGGTTCATTTTAAAGACTGAGAGGTAAGTCTCAAAGCAACCAAATGTCTAATTTGACTAAACTTGTTCCTCTTAAGCTCTTGACAACCAAGGCAAGACAAAAATTTTCCTAGCGCCAATAAACTTGTTAATTTACTTTCCTGTTACACACGTGAAGGGTCTTCATGTAACCAGTTGTTTAAAATGCTTGTGAAACATCGTTTGGTTAATTACTCGAGTCATAAAACAACAGTTATTGTGAAAATTAATGAGGGGTTAACAGCTATGACTGTTGTAAATGATTCACAAGTAAGGTTACTAAGCTTTTCCTAAAGATGTGTTATGCACAAAGGCAATAAAAATACAATTTGTAAATATGTTATTAAAATAGCTATGGTTCTCTTAGTACTGCAGAGAAATTTTTTAAAAAGGTAGTTTCTAAAACGATTCCACAAAGCTGAAACCTGAAGATACTGAAAAAACAATATGAAAAAAATGCCTTTTCTAATGATAAATTATAGCATTTTTGTATTTAATAATGCTGTTAAAATTGACGCCTTCCTAACCTCTTCACTAATGTGAAAATCCTACCTTATGTGTGTGTGCGCATCTGTATGACACTGAGACAGAGCAGTGGTTCTCAAAACATGACCTCACACTAGCAGCATCGGCATGACCCGAACACAGGTTGAACATGTAAATCTTGTCCCCACCCCTCCACAAAAAAATAAATAAATAAACCTGCTGAATCAGAAATCTCATAGGAATAGCCCAGCAACCTGGCTTTTGACAAGCCCCCCAGATGATTCTGACACACTAGGGTTTCAGCCCCACTGGGGCATGGTATAGGTTCTTTTCAACTCCTTGCCATCACTTCTGTGACTCCCGAGGGCCACACCTTGTGTCTGGGGTTGGTGTCCAGCAGGGAACTTCATCAGCTGTTCCCTTCCACTTCCCAAAGTTTCAGGAAATATGGACCAAGGGTAGCGATGTGTTTACAAGGGATTATGTACAACTTCCCCAAGCCTTCCACGAATGTAGCATTAAATGAAGGAAAGTAGCCCTTTGACACACCATGATGTAGTCAATATTGTTAGTTTTGGAGGACAAAGAAATAGGGAACAGGAGGAAATCACCTGGGCTGGTAATCAGGAACTCTGGATGGAGCTAAGTATATATCTGACACTATGGTGTGACCCCACGTGGCTTAACCTCTCAAGGCCTCAATGTCCTTGTCTTTAAAGAGAGAGGTTTCAACCACTGCTGGACCTTCAGTTGGCCACCAATTATACCTTTTAAAAAATATTTTCTGCCTGCATTTCACTTAAATCTTTCTTCAGAAGTACATCAGGGCCGGGGTGATCAAATGTCACCATCTGCCTAGGACTTTTCCTGTACAAACATAGAATGATCTGTACTTGGGGAACCCTTATTCTTCCCACACTGACATGTTTTCAGCCTTCAATGCCATATTAGTTATCTCTCTTTTTCAGGTTAGTGCTGCCATATAAAGATGCAGCCAACCATGTTCTCAACTGGTGGGAATAACTTTTCCAAGCATTTACTAAGTCTGTAGAAACAACTAGACTATCCTCTTCTGCAGTGTAATCAAGCCTCAGCTTAACATAAGCGTCTTCTGACAACTTGGATCTGATAAACTAGAACTTGAGAAGGTTCTCTTGAGGCTGGACTGGGAAGGAGTCAAGTCATGTGTGTACCGCAATTATCCTTCAAGAGCCATGGTAGCTCCAGGGAGCTCCTTCACCAAGAAAGTCAGAACTACTTTCTGATCTTGAGTGTCTCCACCCATAATTTAAATTCCAGGGAGCAGGAATCTGATTGGACTAGCCCAAATCAAGTGATCACCACTGTGGTGAGAGGGGTGGAGGTCCGTGGAAATCAAATGTGAATCACAGGGTGTGTGTCAGGGTGGACTGTGAGAAGGGTATGCATGGTTACTGGAACCAGAAGCTGATACCAAAACCACACACAGGTGAGCTGAAGTTTTCAAGCTTTGTATGCCACGCCCACTGCCCAGATGACTTATCCAGGGACTCCCAACCCCCTGAGGCAAACCAGCCTGTTAGGAACCCTGAGCCGGAGCTGAACTCCATGTGCTGTCAGATCGGGGCGGCATTAGATTCTCATATGAGTGCAAACCTTATTGTGCTTGAGAAGGTTCTAGGTTGCACGTTCCTTATGAGAATCTAATGCCTGCTGATCCCCCTACCACCCCCTCTTTGTGGAAAAATTGCCTTCCACAAAACTGATCTCTGACGCCAAAAAGGTTGGAGACCACTGTTTATAGGGAAAACTCCCCCATCCATTCGGAGTCCCTCACTTAGCTGTGAACCAGCGTCTTCAGAGAGAGAAAAGTCCTCCTTATTTCCTTCCTGAATTTGCTCCTTAATTTTGGTAGGAAAAGCAAAAAGATGAAAGACACACTTGTGAATTGTGAAAAGATAATACGTAAATCACTTTTTCCAGAAGACAGAGGCTGAAAAATAGAGAGAGGCACAAGGAACAGAGCCACGGAGTTAGAAGCAGGCATTTTGGGGGGCTTAATTAACCACAGGCACCTCGTGGTTAGTTGAAATCTGGGATTTACGTTTGAAGTAGTTTATGTTTACTTTGTGTTTCTGGTTACAAAATTAGTATGTGTGCACTGTGAGAAACTTAGAAAATGCAAACAGAAGCAAGAAAAAGTAGAAAAATTTTAATGCTAAGAAATAGATGTTATCATTTTGTAGTATATTCTTTCAAGATTTTTTTGACATATGTACAAATATTATTGAGATTTAAAATGTGTGTTTTTCTTTCAACATAACAATTACATGCTATTGTCAAAATGTTTAAAAAATACCAAAATACATATAGAAAGTAGACAACACTCATAATCAAATACCTAACATAAATCTGCATATGGGCATATATTTTCTCAAAAAAAAATAGGATAATGGTGCATATTGTACTTTGAGATCTGTTTGTTTCACTTAGCTATCATCCCACTTTACAAGGTATCGTCTAACCCTATTCCCATGGTTCTCATTCAGAAGCTATTTTGCCTCAGGAAACATATGACAATATTTGGAGACATTTTGGGTTTTCACACTTAGGAGCAAAGGTACCATGGGCAACCTGTGGGTAGAAGCCAGGGATGCAGCTAAACATTCTATAGTGCACAGGGCAGGATTTCACAAACAAAATAAGTATCCACTCAAAATGTTAATAGTGCCAAGACAGAAAAACCCTGGTCTTTTTCCACAGTTTCCCCTGCTTTGCAGGTATAAAAGCTGTCAGGATCCCTAAAATTCCAATCCATCCCACAAATACCACCAAGACTCCCTTCTTCCAACCTAAGAACTGGACTTTGCAGGGATACTAATGGGTAAAAGCAGCAAAGCCCCCCAAACCTGGCATGTGTTTACTTAGCTGAGTGCCAGGATTTGTAGGGGACCAACAGATCTGTGACCTCTCAGATGTCCTCAAACATGAATGTCCATTGGCAAACAACTAATGCTAAAACCTCTCTTTTATTGTTCCCCCTATGGGATTTCAGCCAGTTTTTATTGTTTGTACAGCCCATGCCTTCCATCAATTTCAGAGCCCAGATTAGATGTGAAAACTCTCTCCTTCAATGACCATGACGTGCTAATGTGGTCTGAGGTCCTGAAATGCCTGGCTTAGTCCCTGTGCTGTCCTTTCTGGGTGACAACCCTAACAGAGAGAGATTTTCTTTCAAATGTGTGCCAACCATATTTGGTCTCTGAGATCCAAATTTCGCAAAAAACTACAACTTACAATTTGACTTTTTATTGTATATTATAGATACTAGTGAGAGGTAAATTGACCTAGCTTTTTATTTTTTAATGCAGAATTGTTTTCTTGTTTGAGACTACTACTCTGACTGACCATAAGTCCAAGTTTTTATTTCATTCTACTTCTCATCAATTTTAATGCCAGATAGAATTATATTACATAGGTGGAATACAATTTAAACAATGTAGTGAATATACTAAATATTCTATTTGTCACTATTATAAACATTTTGACAAGTATCCTTGCTCATATGTGTGTGTGTGTGTGTGTGTGTTTATGTCATATCTGATTGTTCTTTAAGCTAAGTTTGTAAAATAGAATTACCAATTTAAAAGGCATGCCCATTTTGAAATCTACTTCAAACAATATATAAACCCCTCAGTGTGTGAAAGTTCCTGCTTCCCTATACCTGAGTTTTGTCAATCTTTTAAAGCTTTCTAAATACATTAGGTGAAAAATACTCCATTTCTAGTGTGACTATGCATAATTTAAATATTTATTACCATTTGCATTTTTGTGAAGTTTGGGGTTTTTTCTGAGTTTTTTTTAATTTGCAAGAATTCTTTGTCTTTTCTAGAAATGATGCTGCAAGTATTTTTTCTAAATTATCTTTAAACTTTGTCATAGTGTGTTTTTCTTTTTTTCTTTTCTTTTCTTTTTTTTTTTTTTTTTTTGAGCTGGAGTCTCATTCTGTCACCCAGGCCAGGCTAGAGGGCAGTGGCACGTAGCATCCACCTGCTGGGCTCAGGTGATCCTTCCGCCTCAGCCTTCCAAGTAGCTGGAACTACAGGCACGCACCACCATTCCCAGTTAATTTTTTGGTTTACTGTAGAGATGAGCTCTCACCAAGTTGTCCAGGTTGGTCTCGAACCGCGGGCTTAGGCAATCCTTTCACTTTGACCTCCCAAAATGCTGGGATTATAGGCATAAACCACAATGCCCAACCCATAGTGTTTTTCTATATAGAGATTACAATTTTTTTTTTTTAGCCAGATCCACCAACCTTTTATAGTTTCTAACAGTTGTGTAATAATTAGAATGTTCCTACCTCCCCAACCCCACTTCTACCTGTTGTTTTTTTTTAGGGGGAAGGGGATAGGAAGACATAAGGACTGAAATATGACATAGTGTGTTTTATTTTATTTGGTTTGGCTTAGAATACTTTATGCTTTGCCTTATTGATTCCAAGTGGTCCATTCTCTTCCATCAATGTGTCTAATGCCGTGCCAGCCAACATGTTATTACATAGTAGGCAAATCATTCTTTATTACTTTTCTTTTTCATTATTCTATTCCTTTAGATTTTCCCATGTACTGTTTATTAAAAAAAAAAAAAAGCACCAGATATGGTGGTTCATACCTGTCATCCCAGCACTTTGAGAGAAGAAGGTGAGAGGATTGCCTGAGCCCAAGTATTTGAGACCAGTCTGGGCAACTTGGCAAGACCTCGTCTCTACAATAAATCAAAAAATTAGCCGGGCATGGTGGCACGCACCTGTAGTTCCAGCTATTTGGAAGGCTGAAGTGGAAGGATCACCTGAGTCCAGCAGGTCAAGGCTATGGTGGCTGTGACCAGGCCACTGCACTCCAGTCTGGGTGACAGAGGGAGACCCAGACTCAAGAAAAAAAAAGCCATCATTGATTTCTCTTGAAAGAAAAATCAAATTTTGATAGATTTCACAGAAAATTGACATCTTTACAGTATTGACAGCTCTTAATAAAACATGATCTGCTTCTCATTAAACATTATAAATCATTATTAATGTATCATTATAACTATGTATCTATAGTTTAAGCAGAAAAAGTGAAGTGTGGTAACAAATGTGTCGCATGTGTCCTCCCCTCTTCCGGCCCTCACTACCTCTTCCTGCCCTCACTACCTCTTCCTATATACCAGCATCTCCGAGTGCACCCCAGGAAAAAGTGCACATTCACTGCAAGTTCTGCTCCATCCACAACCTAGGCTAAGACAATAAAAACCCAACAGGGAATAGATAAAGGACTTGAAAGGGCACTTTACAGAAACCTCAAATTATCAATCAACCAATTAGCTACCAGTAGCACAATAAACAAAAATATGTGCTAAATCTCACTAATATTAACAAGGAAACACAATGTAAACCCACCCTTAGGTACCCTCATAAAGCTACCGGATGACAAACACCAGCTAGTATAAATAAGAAGGTGAGCACTCCCTCTTATATGTCTGCTAACATTGTCAACAGATACAACCACTTGAGAAAATGGTACAGCGTTACTCAGAAAAGGCAAACATGTCTGTTTCTCATAACCCTGCAATCTCACTGTCAAGTTTAAATGTACAAAAACACATGCATGTGTGCTCAGAATGTTCATGGCAGCATTATTTTCAGTCTCCAAGTGTGGGAAACCATCCGTATGTCCACCAACATAGACTAGATAAGTAAATAGCGTAGTCATACAATAGAATGCTACACAACGCTGGAAATGAAGTACAACCACATACAACAAGAACACATTAGACTACCATAGTGTTCTGCAAAAGGAGAGACCAAAATTATATGAAGTTTAAAAACAGGAAAAATTAAACAATATTTTTAGGGACTATATGTTGCTTCCTTCTCAAGTTGCTTACTCCCAAACTGAAGTCTCCCAGTGGATGTGTCTGACTGGTAGAACTCAGCATGTAGTCGGTATACTAGCTTCCACATATAAGGGATAAGCTATCAAGAAAAGCAAAAGAATGGTTATCACTAAGTTAGAAAAATGGTTACTTCCACAAGAGGAGGAAAGGAAAATACCATCAGGGACAGACAGTGCTCTTTAGTCTTTTTCAACAATGGTAACATGTGTTCACGTTATTCTTCTTTGAAGATCACAAGCATTTTTTCCACTTTTCTGCAAGTGTGTTATATTTCACAATTTTTAGTGAGAAAATAAGAGTAACCAGCCCACCACAGTCTTCTCCAAGCATCTCATCAGATGCTGGGCATCTGTTCCATCCACCTTCTCCTTCACACGCAGAGATGGGCTTTTCAATCTCATGCAAAAGAAGAAACAACAACAAACATAATGAATGCATCATTCTTTGAGTATACTGCCTCTGTGGTTTAAAGAAAGGTGATGAGAAATAGCTCAAATGCCTAAAGAAATGATTTCAGCTCACCAGGTCTCCAAATTTGGTACAAGCGAGATGTTTTGAGCACGGTTGCTGTGTCTCAGAGAAAAGTTTTGGAGAGTTCTGAACCCCCGTCCATCAGTCACTTGGTTGCTCAGCTCTGTGAGTTCCTTCGAAGACCTGAGCAAGATCTCTGAGAGTTCGAAGACCAGTCTCCCCTAGAGGCCATTTTGGCATCTCCGACCTTTTTGTCCAGTTAAATTTATCCATGACTTTGACCACATAGGAGAAATCAAAGCATTTTTTAATGCCCAGTACACATGAATAAAAGCCATGTGTTATCTTGGTTGGGATTCTTAACTGCAAACAACAAAAGTTGCCTCGGGTTTATAAAGCAGAAAGAAGTTTATGAAAAAAGCATAGGCCGTCTCACAGAATCATTGGAAGAATCACAGGTCACATCCAAGCTCAGCTTCTAGGAATAATGTCCAAAACCCCACAGCCTGCTGAGGAAAGAAAGACCACTGCTCTTGCTACCCATCTGTGCCACTCCTGAGACAGAAGCTCAGGTGTGTGACCACGGCCACCCCAAAACCTGGAGGTCTCTGCCCCATCCTAGCAGAGGCTGGATGGCGGTTCCTTCTCAAGTTGCCTACTCCCATCTGAGGTCTCTCAGTGGATATGTCTGACCCATAGAACCCAGTATGCTGTGGTCACTTGGTATGGTAGCTACAGGGAGGGTGAGAATGAACTTCTGGGTTCTTCCAATGCCCTGGGCACCCAGAAATCATGAACAAGGTCGACTTCAGGTGCCTCATCCATGTTCTTTTGCTGATAAAACTTTCTGTCTGGTATAACTTACGGAATAACAAAAATCCAGTGACTGCCAATTTCTAACTACATGATTGATGATATTTTTAACTCTCCAGAAAAAGCATGAAATCTCACCATCTGTTTTGCTCTTTTGTCCTTTGTGGGCAATACATTTCGCAGAGTCCCCATGATTCAGAGGAGACAGAGGTGGAGCCTTTTTCTGGATTTGCACACATATTTCATTTCCATTTTCCATATCCCTTGGAAGGGATTTGGTAACCAGAAATGGCAGCTTCCACCATCTGGGGGAGGTGACTGGCATACAAGAGCCTTGACGTGGTGAAAATCCACCTTATCGGGTGACCCTAAAACCCGGGAGTCTCTAAGTGACGACGGGTCGAGAATGGTCATGGGCTGGATTGGATGCCAACTGTGATGGCTGGCGGCCAGGCAGCTCCCTCACCAAGCTGTTGTGTTTTGAAGCTATCTTTTTTTTTTCTTTTTTTTCTCCGTTGCCCAGACTGGAGTGCAATGGCATGCTCCTGGCCACCACAGCCTCGACCTGCTGGGCTCTGGTGATCCTTCCGCCTCAGCCTTCCAAGTAGCTGGAACCACACGCTACCATGCTGGGCAAATTTTTGATTTATTGTAGAGATGAAGGCTCGCCAAGTTGCCCAGGTGGGTCTCGAACCTGCGGGCTCAGGCAATCCACTCACCTCGGCCTCCCAAACTGCAGGATTACAGGCTGAGCCACTGAGCCCGGCCTTGAAGCTATCTTGAAAGGATTTCTGATGCGTTGGAGAGGGATTTAGGAGTGTGAAGGGCAGACTCCTTGTTTTCTATACTGCTCAGCAGTTTGATACATTTGCTTTCTACACTGGGACCTTCAGCCTCAAAGACTCATCTCTGTTTGTTCAAAATCTTTTTACATGGGAATTTAGGATACCTGGGGAGAGTGGGGAAAGGGCAGCAAGGGGAAAAGAAGAGAAGGTGCTGGGAATTTTTTTTTTTCTTACTTAAAATGATTTAAAGCAATTTTTCTCATTTGGGGGTGTGTTGTTATTACCATTATTATTTTTTATTGCTATTTTGACTTGGAAAGTAGCTCAGAGGTTAAGATCGATCCACGTTTTTAAAATGGTTTTCATCATAGAGTTTGAGCTACATGGGGAAAATTTGCTTTCTTCCTGTTTAACTTTCAAAGCACTGAAGGCAAAAGCTTTGAGTTTGTGGTTTTCTTCCATTCCGTGGTGTCTGATTTATAGCGATGATCGGATTGGGGTGAGCTTCAGTGGGAAGCAGTGAGATGGATGAGGCCTCAGATGCAGGCCATGGCCTCTGGAACTGGTGGGATAAGGGAAGGCGTGGTTGAATCAGGGAGAGAGGTGGATGAGGTTAGCATTTTGAGAGACTATATGGCACCCTGCTGCTCGTTTCCATAAGAATATTTTCAGAACATTTGGATGGAATGTCTGTGTTGACTGCAAGTCACAGGGAAGTAGAGGCCTATGTTTAAGACATTGGTGCCTCTTCTTACATTCCTAGAAAATATGTGGACTTCTTTAGACTCCAGACAGAAATAGGAAAATGTGTTTGTTGAAGGGTTCATCCATGGAATAGGAGTTGGGAGCAGGCAGTAGCTTCTATTCTGGAAACTTTTAAGAGAAGGCAGCTACCAAATGAACCAACAAAGTGATGAGTGAGACACAGAGATTCCAAAAATATATTCCATAATATTTAGGAGTTTAATATATGATAAAGTCACCGTTCCAATTCACTAGGAAATGATGAGCATTTTAGATAATTCAGTTGGGCCAACTGCCTACCTATCTGAAAGAAATAAAGATAGACCCTTTCTATGAAAACAGAGATGGATGGATTAAAAATTCACATTTTTTAGACCGGCTCGGTGGCTCAGCCTGTCATCCCGCGCCTTTGGGAGGCTGAGGTGAGTGGATGGCCTGAGCCCGTGGGTTCGAGACCCGCCCGGGCAGCGAGACCTCATCTCTATAATAAATCAAAAAATCAGCCGGGCGTGGTAGCGCATGCCTGTAATTCCGGCTACTTGGAAGGCTGAGGCAGAAGGATCGCCGGAGCCCAGCAGGTGGAGGCTGCGGTGGCCGGGAGCGGCCACTGCACTCCAGTCTGGGCGACAGAGTGAGACTCCAATTCAAAAAAAAAAAAAATTCACATTTTTATCATTAAAAATATAAGAACAAAGTACAGGTGACTATATACATAATTTAAGGGTAGGTGAGAAATATCTTCTTATGAAGTACAAAAAAAATCACAAGAAAAAGTTGACTGAGGTACAGCAGATTGAAAAACTATGTAACAAAGATGCCATAAATAACTTAGAAATAAATGCTAAACTGCGTAAAATTATTTATCTTCCATGGAATTAATATCCTAGATATATTAAAAGCTGCAACATATTGATACATCAAATATGAAAATGCGCAAAATGTATGCGATGCAAATAGTGACTAAACATAAGAAATTATGCACAATCTCATTCTAATTGGAAAATTAAAACAACAATCGGAGGCAATTTTTTATAAAGATAAAGAGCAAGTTTTACATTTTTAAGCTATATTAACATTACAATCTTATTTTTAAGAAAAAAAGAGAAAGAATGACAGAAAAGACAGAGAAAGAAGAGAGAACGAGTGAGAAAAAAAGAAAGAAGAAAAGAAAGAGAAAGGAAAGGAAAGAAGGACAGGAAGGAGAAAGGAGACTCTATCGATAAATGTTTATGTTTTGGAAGACACACACCAAAATGTTAAATTTATTATCTCAAATTCGGGGGGAAAACTGAGAGAAACAGAACATAAAATAAAATGGAAAAAATATATCTTTATGGTGTTTTACTTGTGATCAGGATTTATGACTTTTGTGATTTTCTAAAAATCCAACAATAAAGCACTCACTATTTTAAAATTAAGTGGGTGATTGTTGTGATGAATTAGGTCAGGCACAAGGTCTGTGCCCACAGATTCTGGTGTGGCCCACTGGCTGATAATGTTGTGCTATTTTTTGAGAGAAAGGCATTTCCATCAGCAATAAACAAAAGTTCTCACATCATACATTCTTGTTTATTTATACCCAGGGTAAATATCAGTTCACAAATTAAGGTTCAAGCACTGTTACTTTATTACTTTCAATTAAAATAGTGTTGAGCCTGAATTCTTTCATCACATGAAGCTGCTGTGTCTCCTTCACCACTGGGCCCCTGTTCCCATTCAAGGTCTCACCAGACACCTGGAACAGGGCAAGGCTGCCCCAAGTGACACAGAGTGTGGGAGAGGAGGCCTGAGCTTGGAGACTGAAGAGGTGATGAATCTGGTCCTACTTCTTCCAAATGATCTTGGGCACACTGCCGCTACTCTCTGGGCCTCAGTTTCCTTAGCTGAGAAATAGGATTGATGTTATTTTTCCACATTTCTCACAGGGGTATCATGGGATCCTGGAGCTTGAAGCGTTTACCCCGTCCCTTCGTGATGCTGTTGAAAGGACTGCTCTGAAGCTCATGGTGGTGATCTAGGGTTTGGTGAATGACTGCCAACTAGACTGTGAAAAAAGCCAAGTCTTCGAGAGGGTAATGTGTTTATAATTAAGAGATCCCAGAGTAGGAGGCAGAGGTGGCGGAGGGGAAAATTCAGTCATCAGAAACCTCAACAGACCTAAAGTCTCTTAACATCTTGGTCGGTGCTTCCACCAACAGAACTGTTGCGTGGAATGGCTTATTCTTTAAAAAGAAAAATATTATAAATGAAAACTTTACTTTTTTTTTTCATGTCACATTGCAATTCTTGCCGAATGACAAGATTTAATTTAAAACTTCTTGCACAGTTCTTTAGAGAGATGTTTATCATCTAGGTTCTTCTCCCAAAAGTCTAAGAAAACAAGGAAGTGATTTATAAAATGTTCAGTGAATGTCTGTGGTTGTGTTTACAGCCACAATCCAGTGCCACTTTTCAAGGGCACCCTGAACTTGAACACTATTTGAGCAGTGCTTTGTCTACTCTGTAGAGGCAATGTCACAGAAGGGTTAAATGCTGTCCAGAAAACCTAAGCCCTGGTTTTATCCTAAATTGTTCATCCATTCAACTACGGACGTTGGACCAGAGACTTTCCCTAGGCCTTTTTTTCTCGTCATGGTAAATGAGGCAGTTCTACAATTCGGGATTTAGGTGATTATTTTCTATTTTAACATGATAATAGAAATGGCCAGATCGTGGGTTTTGCTTTTAAATGAACGGTCTAGACTTTTTTTCATTTTGTGTTTCTAGGGCAGCTTGTAATCTCTACATATCATAGTTCAATTTCAATAATGATTGAAATGGAATTATAAATTGCATAGGTTATTGTATTGTTGCTTTGACACTGGAATTAAACCAATTGTACTAATAATTGACATGTACTGTTATTTTATTGGTAATAACCAATAATGTGACTAGCTAAGGCAGGCTCTGTGCTGCATAGAATTTCTAACTGATGAGCTGTAACTTTACTGCAAATTCCCTCATCCATTGTGACCCACCAGTGCAAAGGTCAGCAGACTATGCCTCATGGGCCAAATCCAACATGGTGCCTGTTTTTGGAAATAAAGCTATATTGGAACATAGCCACACTCATTTCTTCTTATGTTGTCTGTAGCTGCTTTCATGCCCAACAGCACACTTCAATAACTGTAACACTGTGTGGCCCACAAACTCTAAAGTATTTATTATCTGTTTCTTTACACACACACACAAAGCCAACCTCTCTGCTAGTGTATGTCTCCTTACATTTAAGATCTCTCTTGCTTAGCTAAGTGACTTTTCAGTTTTCTCCTCCCTAAAGCTTCTACTCTTGCCAAGCTATCCCAGTCCTTCTTCTACTTCCTGAAGATGAAATATGCTCCTACCCATTCAACATACAGTCCACACAGAGGCCTTAATTAATACACAGTGGTTTCCTATGTCTTTGCCTCTCAAAGTGTGGCCCATGAATTCACCTGGCAGCTTGCTAGAATTGCAAAATCTCAGGTCCCAGCCCAGACCAATTGAATCAAAAATATGTATTTTAGCAATATACCCAGATAGTTTGAAGCACCTCTTTAGAACGGTGCTATCCAATAGAACTTTTGTGGTAATGGAAGTATTCTCCACTTGCAGTGTCCAATGTGGTAAACATTAATTGTGTGTGACTATTGAGCACTTGAAATGTGGCTAATGAGACTGAATTTTTTAAATTAAATGTTAAGTTTAAATAGCCACACTTGACTGGTGGCTACCATTTCAAAGAGTGCAAATCTTAGCTATGTCCTCAGAGAAAAGAACCCAGGTAGGACAGTTTAAGCTAACCTTCATAAGCTACCAGAATCACCTGGAGCATTCCAGCATTGGTCAGAGTCCTAAAGAGGACCAGTCTTGTAGGAGTTCCATCAAGGTTGACGGAAATTGCATACTATGTATGGAGAGCTAAATGTGACCCCAAAGGACATTGCAGGGGCCTTGACTATAAGTAGAAACTCAACGGCCGAATCCTCCCCCTAATTGGTCCCGGGTAGTAACGGAGACAAAGAGAGAATCAGACCAGAGGAATCATCCCAGGAGGGTGATGGGAAGAGGCAATCCCCCCACCAAGTTGGTGCATCCAACCAAAGGAGCCAGTCCACGGGTAAAGTCTTGCAGTCTTGAACCTGACTGTCCTCTTCTAGCTGCATAGACTTATGGACCAGAAGGTCACAAGCACAAAGACTCTTACAGGCCATCTAGGGTAGTTTTAAAAAATAAATTATTGGCGTCACTGAGGTCTTCAGAGAATGAGGAACTCACAGAAGGGCATATAGGAAGTCAGTGGGAAAGGGAGGTTGGAACCTAGGTCATCTTTCCCTAATTTCATGGATACAACATTTCTACCACAAGACAGGACAGGCCAGGACCATTTTGTCCACTCTGGCTTATAGTCTATATCCCACACTGATCCAGAGATTTCCCCATCCCACTTTCTCCCCAGTGCTCAGAGCCTCTGATTCTGTGTTCATGGTCTGGGAGCATCTACTGAAGAAAGCTGAGGAATGTCCTGAAGTGCCTACCTCTTCCCTCCCTCAGCTCAAACTTGGTTTCCTAGAAGAGCTCTGCGTGCCATAAGCACAGCGTAATAGTTTTGTGGGACCTTCCAGAACTAACTGTCACAAACTTGTTGGCTTAAAACAACAAATGTGTTTTCTCACAGTGCGGGAGGCCAGAAGTCTGAAGTCCATATGTCAATAGGGCCACGCTCCCAGCGAAGGTTCTAGGGGAGAATCCTCCCTTGCTTCTTTCAGCTTCTGGGGGCCCCTGATATTCTTTGGCTTGTAGCAACATAACTCCAGTCTCTGCCTCCCTCTTCATGTGGTCTTCTTCCCTGGGTCTCTTTGTGATTCTTTTTTTGGTTTTTTTTGAGTTGGAGTCTCACTCGGTCGCCCAGACTGGAGCGCAGTGGCCGCTCCCGGCCACCGCAGCCTCGACCTGCTGGGCTCCGGCGATCTTTCCTCCTCAGCCTTCCAAGTAGCCAGAATTATAGGCATGCGCTATCACAGCCGGCTGATTTTTTGATTTATTGTAGAGATGAGGTCTTGCTGCCCAGGCGGGCTTTGTGTCTCTTAATGGACATCTGTGGTTATTGGATTTAGAGCCCACCCTGATCCAGAATGATTTTATTTTTGGATCCTTACCTTAATTACCTCTGCAAAGACCCTATTTCCAAATAAGATCCCTTCACAGGTACTGCAGTTCAAGACTCAAACATGTCTTGTGGAGCCACTGATTCAACTCACGACACCCAGCGTCCAGGATCCTTTCCAGAAAGCCTCAGTGCCTCCTCTTTTGTGGATTTCAACCTTTTTCTCGCCTGGTATTGCTCGGCCTGTCCCCCAAACACATTGCAGAAGCTCTACAAAGCTACTCTCTAGAGCAGGGAAGAGGGAACCAGCTGGAAAGACCCTTTAAATGACAAAGCTTCATAGTAGCCGATACCCCAGAAGCATGGAAATCTCTGATGTGCTGCCCCTTTTCTCCTGGCCCCATCTCCCAGTCTTATCTTTTCTTTCATAACACAATGGCCTGTAAAAAGACACCCTCTTCCATTGCGCTGTCATCCTGGTTCCAGTCCTACAATCCTCACTAAACATACTTTTATACTCTCAGGAGAACACCTAAAGAATGTCTCATATTCATCAGTGTATTAGATGTTCTCCCAGTGTCTCCCACTCACAGGGCCTTCAATGACATTGAATTCCCAGCCCCTAGAGGAGAGATAGGCTGAGGTGCCAGGATATAAATTGTGATTGGGCCAGATTCAGACACATGACCTGGGAAATATCCATAGTCTAGGTTGCCAATCAGACTCCGTTCAAGAGATTGTGTACTAGGAGGGCTAGAGACCGAGCAGATTGAGAGACATGGGCACCATGGGCTGGCTGTGAGGGACCATGTTGATGGACAGACATGTTAGGTTGCATGCAAGCAAAGCATACCTGGCTAGAGTGGATCAGATGTGCTGAGACCTGTGGATACAAGAGACCATGTGGTCTGAGAGCCCCAGAAATGGAGACAGAAAAGGGAGAGAGGTCTAATAACTTGCCACTGTCCTCAAGGCCTGGCTATGCTTCCTAGAGTTTATTTTTAAATGTGTTCATTATTTATCCATAAACCCCCCTTTAACTCACACGAGCTTGAGTGACTTTCTGTTCTTTGCAACCAATAAATAACCAAAACTATTTCTGGTTTACAACCAGTTACCCTATGAAGCCTAACCCAAGCGGAAAAGTATCTTACAAGAAACAGGCATTCAACACATTGCTGCCGATAGAATAAACAAACAACAACAAAAGAATAGGACCCCCTGTGAGCAAACCAACCTGGGGTCAGGATTCTTTTCCGAGATAATTTAACAAGTTGGCATCTCCAGCTGTAAATTGATTGCTGGGAAGTTTTGTCAATACAAATTATGCCTCCCCTTTGAGAATCTGATCATTTATGGAAGAGTTAATAAAGTCGTGTTTCTGAATGTGAAATTTGAGGTGACAGCCACAACAATCGCAAGGACTTGATTAAGCATCTTGGCGGCCCTACACATTTTTACAACATCTGCTCCTGCAACTCTGCCAAAGAGAGCAAATGAAAATGGGAAAGAGGGAGGCTGGCAGCACTTGATCTTAGATAAAACTGACCTACCTACAGCTCAGTCACAGATTTTTACATGTGTGGCTAATTACTTGAGATTTGAGGATACCGTAGGGATAAAGCACCCAGGATAAGAGTCTGCTGGTCAACAACATGCTGCTCTTATACCCCCAAACTTAAATGAGGAGCAGAGAGATTCAAAGAAATACCCAACCACGACAGTTATGGCAGACATGTGAAACTGTTCATTGTGTCCTTTTTTTTTTTTTTAATGAAAGAGACTGAAAGTCAGAAAAGAAGGATTTTAAAATCTTGTTCTTCAGCCGGGTTCGGTGGCTCAGCCTGTAATCCCACGCCTTTGGGAGGCTGAGGTGAGTGGATTGCCTGAGCCCGTGGGTTTGAGACCCGCCTGGGCAACTTGGCGAGACCTCATCTCTACAATAAATCAAAAATTAGCCGAGCGTGGTAGCGCGCGCCTGTAGTTCCAGCTACTTGGAAGGCTGAGGTGGAAGGATCGCCGGAGCCCAGCATGTCGAGGCTGCGGTGGCCGGGAGCGGCCACTGCACTCCAGTCTGGGCGACAGAGTGAGACGCCAACTCAAAAAAAATAAAAATAAAATCTTGTTTTCTACAACATTAACATGCATGTGGTGAAAACTCTCTGAAATGTCATCTCTTTGTGCCCTATTTTCACAGTTTGGGCAGAGGAGTTGGGAAGGGCTTGAAACTTCAGTGCTGCTTTTCTCAATGTAACGTTATATAACCAGGTAAGATTCATTAAGCTCTCTGCTGTGGCAAACCTGCAAAACTTCAGTGAATTTGCTACAACTTTTTTTTTTTTTTTTGCTCAAAAGCTTAAATAAATCTTCTATTTTTAGTCTAACTGCTATAATTGAATTTTCTTTTTCCCTTCTCTCTCAATAGTTATGCACATCTTTCCATGGAAATTTTCTGGTCTCACCAGAAGTCTTAAGAAATATGAATTGAAGGGAGAAAAAATCATGAATTTAAGAATCCTAAAAACATGGGTTCAAATCTTAGCATTAAACTGAATGTCAGTTTCTTGGTATGCAAAAGTATAACAGCCAAGCCTACTTATTAATGTCATTAAGAGGACTGAATCAAAGAGCACGTATCTGTGGTTCTCAGACTTGGGTTCTTATTACAGTCACCTGGTAACCATTTAAAGATGAGAACTTCTAGGCCCTGTTCTAGCCCAACTGAGTCAGACTGTGAGAGTGAAGACTTGGCATTAATACATTTTTAAAAAACACTTCAGGTTTTAGAAGCTTTGAGCACTGAGCACAGAGCAAAAGCAAGTGCCCTGTCTTTAAATACACGGTTAACCTGAGATTTTTTAGAAGAATAAAAAGGTATGTACATGTGTGCGCGGGCTAGGTGTTACCTGAGTAGCTAATCTATAATCTACTAGGGCCTAGCAACCAATGAAGCTTTGACTAGCTAATCCCATCCATGAGTTCTACTACCAGGATCGTATCAAGTAGTAACTTCAGCTGAAGTTACCAAATATGACGAATGATGTAATTTCTAGTCGTTCTAGTTCAATGCCCCTAAAATTACATCAGGAAACAGGGATGCTATGATCTATTTCTGATCCAAAAACAATAAATAGGATTAAATCTCTACGGATACTTTCAACCCATTGAGGTCCTGGGGCACATTACTCCACGAAATACAGGATCTAATTAGCACTCCATGATGGTCAATTTAAAATCTCAAGCAACTTGAATATTAGCTGAATTTCTTATTCTGTTAGTTATGCTAAAAATAGTAGGAAACCTCATGTTAGACAGCAAATGAAAGTGGGATGCTGGTTTCCCTTCTCCCACATAGTCTTTGGGCTATTAAAAATCAGCAGATAAACTCCTCAAAGACTTGACTTGATGGGCTATCCACCAGCTTTTAGTGCAATAACTCACAGTCAACACTTCAGCCTGAGTTGATGGTTTCCCTGAAGTTTGGAAAACTGCAGTTCAGCAATGGCCTCTGGCAAATAAATTACACAAAAGGAAACTGAGATGTGAGTTTTGATGAAGATGCTCTTCTTCTAATTATAGAAAGAAATTAACATGAAATCATGCTGTTAGAAATCTCTGCTCATCTCCAGTTACATACTTGCCATGCATTTAGGATATGAGGTTTTAGAGGTTTTTGTTTGTATTCTCTCATATTAATTCTGTCTCTCTCTGTCTGTCTCTCTCTCTCTCTGTCTCTATCTCTTTCTTCCTCTCTTATCTTTATCAAGCCAATAGCTCTTTTTAAACATAACCTTGGGGGTTTTAAAAAAAAGGACAGTTACTGCTTGCAGAGATATTAAGTTTCTGTATGTGCATTTGTAAAGACCTAATTCAAAGAGCAAAGCATAGGCTCAAAGCTCACCCATGTCCTGCACTCCAGACGTGATTTTCGAAATCTCAAAATTTGTAAATAAAATGTGCAAGCAAAAATGAAGTTATTGCTAACAGTATTCATCCCCTACTAAGAGTTAATCAGTATAAATACACATAGAATCATTTAATTCGAGTGAAGAAACAGTGTCATAAACCAATTTATTCTCATCGCTCAAGGGAAATAAAATGCTAGAATTTGAATTCCCTAAGACAAATAGCTGTATAATTTCGGTTGCTGGGGTAAGACTGTGTTTATATAGCCTTTCATTATCGCAAATCACTTTGCAAATTATTTTACAGCTTTTTCAGTGAATGGATTTGATTAACAACTCACTGTAATGACAAACACTCCATATTATTCTCACATGTATTTACTGAAGGTGTTACCAGCAAAATTACCTAACCCTTGTTTCTCTATAAACATTGCCCATGCCTTGACCTTTGTCCCAGTGCTTGTAAAGCAATTCCACTCTCATGAGTAGTGTATTAATTGTGAAAGAATGGAAAATAGAAAAGAAGAAAGAAAAATGCTGAATTTGTCAGTAGCTGCTTTCAGCCTAAACTTGTGGACACATCTCTAAACTCGTAGTCTAGTCAACGAACTCCTTTTCAGAAAACGTCTTTCTCCCTTACATCTTTATCCATGTCTCCCATGTCAGTCCCTACCTGACACCATCTCTCTCAGTGTTTTATACTACCTCCAACTTACCTTCATGGCTTTGGCTGCTACTTCCTGGATTTTGTTCAATAGCTTCCATTTCCAAGACCTTGCAGTTTGTTATTTAAACTAGCAATAACTGGCATTATTGATGCATAATCAAATACATACCGTAAGAAGCCGAGTTGACCATGCCAGATTCTTGATATTAAAATATTTAAACCCGCAAGAGCTGGAAGCCATTTCTAAGACATAGACCAACATTGATCTTATATAGTTAAAGAATAAAAAGTTCAAGACTTTGGACATGGCAAAGTGTTTTTTTTAACTTTTATAGTGTGCTTATCAAGGTCATGCCCCATGCCAAGGGACTGGGGAAGCAGGGGTGAATAAGGAATATCCAGACACTCCTCTGGTAAGAGATGGACTTTAATAAAATAATATCAATTTTTTTTAATTTTACAGTTGTAGGGGACACTATGAAAGAAACAGAGTGCTGTACGAGTGTATAATTCGAGGGTGGGGTCTACTCTGGGACTCATGGAAAGTTGCTCTAATAAACTGACATTTGGGCTGAGTTCTAAAGAATCTGTAGTTGTTGGCCAGGTAAAGAGGGAGAAGTGTTCCAACCAAGGCGACAGCATGCCCCAAAGTCCCAAAGCTGGAAGGAGTTTAGTAAATAGATGGATCATAAGAAAACCAGTGCAGCTTGAGTAAAGAAATCAATGGGAAAAAAGCTTAAGATGGAACCTGGAGAGATAGGTAAGAGTCAAATCTGGCAGGCCCTCAGTGGGCAGCCAGGGAAGGATGTTAGTCATGGAAAAGACATGATCATACCTGCATTTTAAGAACACACTAGGCTGGGTGCAGTGGCTCATGCTTATAATCCCAGCAGCTTGGGAGACCTAGGTGAGAGGATCGCTTGAGCCCAGGAATTCAAGACCAGCCTGGGCAACACAGCAAGACTATATCTATCAAAAAAAAAAGTTTTTTTTTAATTAACTGGGCATGATGTTGTGCACCTGTAGTCCCAGCTATTTGGGAGACTGAGGCAGAAGGATCACCTGAGCACAGGAGTTCGAGGTTGTGGTGAGCCGTGATTAGCCACTGCACTTCAGACTAGGAGACAGAGTGAGACTCCAACCCAAAAGAAGGAAAAGAAGAGAAGAAAAGAGAAGAGAAGAGAAAAGAAAAGGGAAGGAAGGAAGAGAGAAAGAAAGAAAGAAAGAAAGAAAGAAAGAAAGAAAGAAAGAAAGAAAGAAAAAGAAAGAAAGAAAAGAGAGAGAGAGAAAGAACATTCTAGTTGCTCTGGAGAGACTGTATTAGAGGAGTTTGGAACAGGACTAGAAGGCAAGAGAACAGTTCGGATGATGATGATGTTGGTTCAAGAGAGCGATGACAGTGAATTGGACTAGGTGGCAGGTGTGGAAACAGAAAGTAATAGAAGGAGTTTGGATATATTTAGGAAATGGAATCACAAGAAGCAAATGTTCGATTCTACTGATTTTACATCGTAAATATAGCCTGAATCTATGGTATATATAAACTCTAGATCCTTCCGTTAGTGTGAATGTGTATAGATCATGGAGTCAATCAGATTACTCTTCCACTTTGCTCCAAACCATGACCACCAGCTCTAATAACAGCTTGGGACTTCCATCTTAGAGAGCTGTCAGTCACTAGAGAACTCTGATAGTGTGGATAGATGACTGGACACTGGGTGGACAATTGTACCCAATGCCATCATGAATCCTGAAGAAATAACTTGCAGTTTGTACTCTATTGACCATCGGGGGCATTGCATTTGTGTGGAAGAGACAACCAGTACACATGAATAAAATAGATATTTTTATCCAACATGGTTGAAAGTGAAGCACTCTAATCAACTGTTTATAAAAATCTTAAAACTTGTGCTCCTGGGACTTAGGTGAACATAACACTATACAGTTCTCACCATGTGAACACGAAAAAAATGCTTTTAACCCCTCTGGGCATCATTTGCTTAATCTGTAACATGGTGATGCATAAACTATTTCAAAGGAAACTTCTGCTATGTAAACAAGATAATACATTATATTAGAAACTATATTAAAGCTTCTGCCATATAGTTGGTACAATATAAATGGTAGCTAAGACTTTTATCCTGAGAATCAATATTATGAATGTTAATTATTATGATACAACTTTTTAAGTTGCCTGAGACGTTCAGTTGACTATATTGGCTAACCCAGCCTTTACTATGTGTGCTTTTAGCCCTGACTGAGGTTTTTGGGAATGATCAACTTCAGAAACTTAGAAACTTGGCTATCTAAAGCCAGGTTTGTGGTATATTATCATGAGTTCTGCTACATCCCCACACCCTCCTAAAGAATCCTTGGAATTATGATTTCTATCTGTATTTTCAGGCGGTGTCAAAGATTACCAAACATTCCCAATTTATGGAACTTGTGTAATGCTAAAAATAGTTTTCGCCAGAAATTATGCTACTGAACATGTTCTTTTTAAAACATGTTGTATCTTTTGAAAGATAACAGATCTGAACAAAGATTTTTTAGAACTGATTATCCCATCTAATGAAAAGGTATTTATATATTACTAGTCAGCTTATATAGTCAAGATGACAGATTATGAGCATTTAAATCAAAAGAGCAATTGTATACTGGAATATCTCTTTCTGCAATTATTAAACTGGTTATCTTATGGGTATTTTATTTGTGAAATTAAAACAATAATCAAAACTTATATCAGGTATTTATATTTTGATGTTTAGATGTTTGATGTCAACTTCAAGTTAAAAAATACATTTTTGAAATAGAAAAATGCAAAAAGAGTATGGATGTTCTTTCAAACAAGCTCCCATTGTATCATTATTTAATGCTTTATTGCAAAACTGCCATTTCCACACATTTGACTGTAAATAATAAATATACAATATAATAACATGTGATATAATCCAATTTTTAAAAGAGAGAGGGAAAAGTAAGCCTGAAGTGATTTTAGCTAGAATAGATATGTTTTGTATAACATCATTGGGCAAGTGAGGATTACTCAGCAAAATATTAAACCCATTTTAAATATACACTATTTTCCTGAAGCAATAAATTCTGGAGTCTCCCTGCCACGTTTTGCAAATACTCCTCTACCCTGACCCACCCAACCCCTAGCTGCTCAAGCCTGTTTTCTCCCAACTGATCCAAACCTCACTTCTAATTGCTCCTGGGAATCAAAACCCCATGTCCCATTCTCTCATGATTCTGGCTTGGTTTTACAGTGAGTAGCAATGAGTTATCAATCAGGTAAATGTGTTCCTTGTGGTGTATTGGTCAACTAACACGTGACTCCCTCCTACATGGCATCATACATGCCTCTCCCTTGGAAGAGCTCTAATACACGAAACTGATGGAAACTTCAGACAATATGGCAGACAGTGGTAGAAATATTTTGGGTCACATAGGTAACTGGGCAGTTCTGGAGCATATGTTGCCTTCTCTTGGAATCTGAATAAACCATTATCTTTAGGCCTGAACTGGCTACCTTCTCCCACTAATCTCAATCTGCAGATATAATCTCTTATTGAGACTTCAGATATTATCATTATAAGAATGATCCCCAAATCTCTCTCTCTAGGTTGAACCTCTATTGTGTTCCAGTCTCCAGCTTGACTACTGATAGGAGTTCTCCTGGATTTCAAACTCAACATGTCTAACATGGAATTCTTCTTCCACGCCTTATCTTCATTTCTTAGCTTTCTATTAATGGAATCTCAGTTTTCTTGATGGTTAGGCTCAAGACTCTAGACTCATTGGCTCCTCATTTTTTTCCTTTTTCTCTTTCTCATACACTCAACTACTGGATCATTTAAAAAGTTCAACTTCTACGTAGAGGACAGAAACAGACCTTCCTCTGAATTCTGAGCTGGTCAGTCTCCATGTGGAGTACTGTCTGATGCTAGTTACCCTCATTTTATTAGGTATACCAAAAAGCAGAAAGATGAGTATTCCAAAAGTGAAAACAAGAAGGTTGCTCTTGGGTAGAGTAAGCATATGTTGTAGCTTATGAAATACCAAAGTTAGTTGTCAGAGTGATTATTGAGAAACAAAGAAAATATTGAGAACTAATTACAGGATACATGGCCCTTCATCTCAACTGACAGTGTAAAAGGGCTAGACTGTGGATACGGAGAGATAAATTCTGAAGCAACTTCTTCAGAGAGAGCTTTGCTTTCAATCTCAGTCCCCTTGTTCCCAAATCCAAGCCAAGTGTGCGGCCTTTAAGGTGGTAGGACAGATGTATGTGCATTCTCTGCCTTGGGGACAGAGGGACTGGGGTCTGACTCATCCCTTGGAAAGTTACCGTGCTCTGCAGCTGCCCAAAAAATGGCTACCTAGGAAGTAACACCATTCGTGTCAAATTGAAGGTCAAAGTTAGTGAAACCCAAGAATCAGAGGTGTTACCTATGGAAATGGACCCTGGGGTTAGGTTGAAAGATATTACAACTGAGAGGGTGGCCTGTTAAGGTGAAGGTCTCTAGCAGTGAGAGGTAATGACATGTACCACTGGGCTGCAGTTGAAAGACAATTCGCTGAAGGAGTAGTCTTTTCTGTGTTAAAGAATTGCAGTGAGTGGGCCTAAAAAGGAATCTCTGAATTCTTGTTACTCAAAGCGTGGACCACAGACTAGCACCGTCTGCATCAGCTGGGAGTTAATTAGAACTGCAGCCTCTCAGATACCACCCAGGCCTACTGAATCAGAACCTTTGTATCAATAAAATCTCTGCATGATTAAGATACACATTGAACTTCAAGACTTAGGAGCCAGTGTGGGGTGGTATTTGTCGCGTAAGACTTTGCCTGTTGTTCCCCCTTCACTTTTCTCCCTCTGTTGCTAAAATCTCCACATTTGGGAGCAGCCGTTATAGAGTCAGGAGATGAGGAAGGAAGAGGAGAGAAGCCTGTCCTACTCTAATCCTCAAAGGTTGGAGGCAGATATGTGGACCACAGAGAGGTAGCTTACTTTCAGGAAAACTGAAGGATCAATTAATGTATTTGATTGGAAACTAAATCACTGCATTATTTCTCTGTTTACAACTTAAAGTGATCACAGAACATCGTATTTCCTGAGACTGAGCAGAAATCTCATGGATCTGGCATAGCAAGGAGCTGAGAACCTCCTCTGGGCAGGCTAGACTGGAAGTGGGAGACAGAAGATGTTTTAGACGACTATCTTACAAATCCTGGAGCTTCTGATGACCATTCCACACAAGCAACCCTTATCTCCTCTCATTCAGATGATTATCACGGAGGAAAGCACTGAACACTGGTCAATTGATGAATGTTCCCAAGAGATCTGAGCTGGTCAACTATAAAAGTCATCCATGACCGCCAAAGACTTCTAATCTAAAGAGGTATACGTTGTCCTGCGGAGTGATGCATTCCTTACTTCAATAAGAGCTAAGTAGAGGCAAAAAATGACATTGAGACTTTCTCCTTTGAGCAGGAGATAAGGTTTACAATGACTCTAAGGGTCTGTAATGTTTGCTGTAGTCCACTTATGCTCTGGGGATTAGTAAGTTTATGGAACTGTCTGCCTCTACGTTAGTGACCAAGACTATGACCAGGGCTTCTTGACTTTTCATATTGATGGCTCCTTCCATTTTTCTCTCTTCCCTTAATGTCAGCTTGTCAGCTATTAGATCTTACTTGCTTCCCACTCAGTTTTTAATTTGCTGCTTCTAATCGTCTGTGGGCTGCAAAAACATATGGTCAAACTTGAGATAATTGTGTACAAACAAAGTAAGCAAACCCTGGAGATGATGTTCTTTCTGATAAATATGGGATTTAGACTTTGCAGCATCTACTTGGGGCTCAGGGGTCTTCTCTACTTAGACCCCTAGTTGTCAGGAGAATGTTAAATGGGCAAGGTTAGTAACCAAAGAAGTCAATGTTATTGTTGCAGCAAATCATAGAGAAGTGGTAGCTTCAGGTGCTGTATTTTTGCAGAGCAGATAGTTTATTATATGAAACAGATCTCTGGGTACAAATTCAGATTCTACTACTAGTAACTGGTAACCCAAAAGTGAGATCCTTAACCTCTAGGGCCTTTGAAAGGAGAGGCCTTGAGAAACTTAGATTAAACTTAGTTCACATTTTGCCTCAGCATAACCATTTTTGCTTAGACTGACACACTTTGAATCTAGCACAGGTTAGACAAAAATAGATAAATTTCCAATAGGCAGGTTTTAGGAAGCCTTCAGACATTTTTACTGCAGGCCAAGCTGGCAACGACCCCAACCCCTCGGCAAATCTCCATCAGATGCAAGACAAGGACAGTCCAACCTTTCAATTCATTGTTTAGCATAAAAATCTCTAAGAAACTTTCAGGCCCCACTGGTGGAAACCATAGAAATGATAATAAGAGACCACCTTTTTGCTAAAGAGATTGTGGATTGGAAATATCTAATAGGTCTCTTGCAGGAAAAACCCCTCCCCTTGTCTCCTCCCATCTAGCCCACCACCCTGGCAGCAATCACATGACTAACCCACCCGTCTACCTCTTGTCTATCATCTGACCTCAGTACCTGCGCTTACCTGCCCCTTTGTGATGATGTGGAGCAGACCACCCCCCAATCACCTTAATGGCCTTCCCTCATAAAACGGAAGGAATAAAAGGACTCAATCATGAGCACCCAGCCACTATGGCCGCCGTGGCTTTGCTAAGCTATGGTGTGGCCATGTGCTCTTTGAGCTATGGCCGGGCCATGTTTCCTGGCTTTGGCCCCCTCCTCTACCTTGGGGAGGTGAATCTCCTCTCTCTCTCTCTCTCTCTCTCTCTCTCTCTCTATCTCTCTGTCTAATTTAGTTTTTAAATAAACTGTACTTCCTAATCTAACTTCTGTGCAATTCTTTGCATCTTTCAGGCAGCATCGGATTACACACCAGACACACCCACACCCCTGGTGGGCCTGAACTAACACTCTGGAGGGCCCGCTGAGAGTATGAGCTAACATTTTTTTGGAGGTTCCACCGAGATCTAACAGCCTTGTTCTTCTCATCTGTAAAAAAAAGGTACTAACACTTATTATGCAGGGTGTTGGCAACAAAATGAGCCCATGTTTGTGGTATCCCCAGCATGTTTATCTACCCAGTGATTTTTAGTTCCCTTTCCCCACTCAACTTTACCTTTTCTTTAACTCTTGGTGCTGCATTGTATGAGGAATATAAAAAAGCTGAAATACTTGCAGAAGGATGTAAAATCATGTCACATGAGCAGCAATTTGAAGACCTGGATATAGTTGCTCTGAATAAGCCAAGACCCAGCATAGAACCGTTATCCTCGAAGGTTTGAAGGAAAGGCTGATGATGGCAGAAGGGTCAACTTATTTATTAGTGAAAGGCAGGAACCCCAAGAAACTTAGAACAGAAGAACTTGGTAAAATCATCCCAGCAGTAGAGTAGCCATTTTTTTCTCAGCCTTAGCCCTGTCATGTGTTGCCGAGCCTTTCTGCTGACCAGCCTATTCTTTTACCTCTCTATCATTAGCAAGAAGTAAAACTGGCCTCTGGTGAGGACTTGGTAATTATTTCTAACCCCTTAAGCATGTCTAGTCCTAATTGTTCTTCTGGGTATCTATGTTTCCGGCAATGATGTATTGTTGTCAGTCTTCTGTAACCAGCCTCCAGCCCACACCTGGAGTCACAAGATACCGGTGCCTGGGGATGTCTAGAAACAAGACTTATGTGGCTTCTGTTATCTACATCAAAAAATGCAACCTCCAAAAGAGAGCCTTAAATATACCCAGCCTCTCAGCCATCGATGCCATATTCGCCTCTTGAGTGCCGGCCCCTTTCTGTCCGTGGAGAGTGGATAATAAACGTTGCTTCCTCCTCCTTGGCAATTCTTTGAATTATTCCCATGGCACCGACCCATCTTGCCTCAGTTTACCCTTTCAATCAAAAAGGAACTCCTCCTCTTTGTTTTTGGATTCTATTCTGAGCTGTCCATCTCTGCTGCTGTCACGTCATGCCAGCAGCCACCATCTGTCACCTGGGCCACCGCGCCCACCTCCATCCTGGGTTCCCCGACTCTCCTTTTTCCCTACCCGCCTCCAGCCCCATCTCCACACGGCATCCAAAATGCCCCTTAAGAACACAAAACTGGCCGTGCCCTTCTTCTGTTAGAATTCTTCCGGTCTCCTTTGACAAAAAGCCACACTCCTGAGCACACAAGGCCATCTGTGTCTTCTTCGGCCTCACACTTCCCTGGGTGCACTCCTACCCGTTACCCCCACTCCGACACATACATCATGTTCAGCAAAAGGAAACCTTGTGAATTTTCTTAGAGATGCTTATCTGCCTCGCTGTCTTCAGGCCTGTCTGCTTAGAACATCCACCAACTTGCCCATGGGGCGAAATGCTTAAAATTGAGTCATCTTCTCTGGGAAAAGCCTTCCTCTTCTGTCATCTGCCCCACCTTCCACCCACAGAATTAATCACTCCCTCCATCCTACTTCTCTCTCTCTCTCTCTCCCTCTCTCTCTCTACTGTCAAGCGTATTATATTTACATGTATGCCTGCGAGTCTCTCCTTGACCGGGAGTCCCCTCACCCCACACCCTGCAGCCGTGTCTCCAGTTCCAGCACGGTGCCAGGAGTTCACCATGTAAGCATCACGGCACTAACAACCTTGAGCACAGGTTGAGCTGCCAGGAGGGATGCTCAATAGTAGAGTCAATCGGCAAGGTGCTGTCTACCCAGAAGATTTGCTGTCTTCAGGTCATTATGGGATCTTCTTAAGACAACTTCATTTATAAAAGTGAGTCACTGACTTCCTTTCACTTGGAGATGCTATACCATAAAGTGGGAGGATTAAGCCAGAATAGAACTTCTCAAATTGAATGTGTACAAGAGTCACTTGTTGGTAAAAATGCCGATTCTGATTCAGCAGGTCTGGGTTTAGGGGCTGAGATCCTGCATTTTCAACAAGCTCCTAGTTGCTGCTGATCCATAGACCATACCTTGAGTGACGAGGATTAATAGCTGATCAAATTCAACTGGAGTTTAGATATTGGATTTAGCATGAAATTGAAGCAGAAAATATAAACTCAGCATCTTAAAAACCCAAGGCAAAACAAAATAGTTCAATTATACCAGTGTCCAAGAAATGAAACTGCTTTCAAAAAATGGGATTTTAATATAACATTTCAAAAATCAACTTATTGAATAAAGCAAAACTTTAAAACATATGATGTTTTGTTTGTGTGTGTGTGTGTATATATATATATGATTTATAAACTTGCACATCAATTGATTGATTAGAACAATTCTTTTCAAAGAGTTGGCTGACTATATATAAAGGTGTCAGTTCAAAGAGACTAAAATACTGGGGAAAAAAGCTACTAAATAATAATTTTCAGCCGGGCTTGGTGGCTCAGCCTGTAATCCCACGCTTTGGGAGGCTGAGGTGAGTGGATTGCCTGAGCCCGTGGGTTCGAGACCCGCCTGGGCAGTGAGACCTCATCTCTACAATAAATCAAAAAATTAGCTGGGCGTGGTAGCGTATGCCTGTAATTCCGGCTACTCAGAAGGCTGAGGCGGAAGGATCGCCGGAGCCCAGCAGGTCGAGGCTGTGGTGGCCGGGAGTGGCCACTGCACTCCAATCTGGGCGACAGAGTGAGACTCCAACTCAAAAATAATAAATAATAAAAAATAAATAATAATAATAATTTTTAACTGGTAAAGCTTTTGATTTCACTGGAAAATAAGTTAAGTGAATTACTTGTTTTTAAAAAGAAATAGAACTGTGTGAGGTCATGCTCCCAGCGGGGCCTTCAGAATGTTAGGTCAGGATCGTTGGGGGTGTAGGTGTCTGGTGTGCAATGTGGTGCCACATGAAAGATGCAAAGAATTGTGTAGAAGTTAGATTAGAAAATATAGTTTATTTTAAAAGTAAATTGGAAAGAGAAAGAAATAAAGAGGAGATTCACTTCCCCAAGGTAGGGAAGGGGCCAGAGCCAGGAAACATGGCAATAGCCATAGCTCAAAGAGCATATGGCCACACCAGAGTCTGGTAAGGCAATGGCGACTGGTTGCTCATGGTTGAGTCCTGTCAACCCTTCCCTTTGATGGGGGAAGGTCACTAAGGTGATTGGGTGGTGGTGTGCTCCATGTCATCATAAAGGGGCACGTAAGCACAGGTACTGACATCAGGTGATGGACAGCAGGCAGAAGAGTGGGTTAGTCACATGACTGCTGCCATGGTGGTGGGGTCTGTCTGTGTCATGAAGGTCACAAAGGACTAATTAGGTTAACTTGAGTCTCATGGGTGGAGGCAAATACTTGAAACAGAAAAGTTAATTAATACAAAACAAACTGGGAAGGGGGGTTGTAAAGTAATTATCAACAGCTACCTCTAAGAAACCAGTTCTGTCCTTGGCTAGTGATTAGAGGGTAAGTTAAGTGAACCGCTAGAAAAACATGAGATTTAGGCAATGCTAAAATGGCTGCTCGTTGTGTATATTAAATCCATGTTATGTCCTTTCAAACAGCTTTTCTTCCAGAGGTTTCTATGGTTTCATTGAATACTTTTGCTATTAACAAGTACATTAAAAATGGGTTTTGTGGCACAATGGGCACTAATTAGGAGGAGAGTGACAAAGGTTCAAATAACTTAAAAATGAAAAAATTGATTTATATTCTTTGGGTCAATGACTCATAAACAGAAAAGCTATGCAAATATTATTCATTCATGTTGCCAGTTATTGACATGATGAAGAAGCATGTCCAGATCTGACTTGGAAAATTCTTGGCAAGGTAAAAAGAGCTCAAAAGCTATAAGATTGGGAATGTTAGGCTAGAAAACAGTAGCATTTATACAACGTAGCAGGCCAGAAAACAGTGGCACTTACAAAACCATTCTGAGGGCATGTGCTATCATTCTTTTGTCTGTCACATTTCTATTTAAAATGGATGTAGGGACACACTGTGATATCCAGAGAACAATACCAACATTTTATGGGAAAATGTCACATGCTGCCATCTCTCAACAGTATGTGAAATTCTTCATCAGAAGACGTGTATTTTTCACATCGCTCTGAAAACTGAGAGTTTTAAGAAGACGTCAGTATTGTTCTGTTCTTACACAGATCAAGTGATCCCATACCCGTTCTCTCCTCAGGAAGAATGCATTTGTTTACTCAACAGAGTCATGTATGTTTCCTCACAATGGTTTATTGACATCCACAAACACATTCACTGTGGGATTCTAACGTAAAGTCCCCCTCCCTCGGAGCTGAGCTATGTGCTCTATATGCCTATAACGAATCCTGTCTCGACAATGCCAAGTGTGATTCTGATCCAAGCTTCTGTCATCTTCTTTGGAAATCCTTCCAAACCCAGGGCCAGGAAACAATGATCATTTCTAAAGAGATTGAATTTACTTAATAGCATCTTGACAGATGAAACAACCAAGACCGTTTACATAGACCACATGAGATTTGAACTAAAGATACCACCAAAAACACATGATCCCTGATTTTAGAAAAAACAAGAACATTTTTCTCCCAATACAAATGCAAATTAATCTCCTTAATTTTTCTCTGTCAGGAAACTGGAACTTCTTTCCTCAAAGATTTGCTCCCAGAGGAAAAGTTCATCAAAACAGTGACAATATGAGCCCGCTCCTGTCCCCTGAAGTGATATGCTAACAATGTCATATTCTTTCCATTAGAGAATGTAAGGGCATTTTACTCTTCATAAACAATTTTTTCCTTTGTTTTCTTTTCTTTTTTTTCCCCCACTTTCCAGCAGAAGAGATTTGCATGAGTCTTTGTCACTCCCAGGAGTAAGCATTGGTATAAAGTTTATTAGCTTGGTTTGATACAGCCAACTATTGAGGTCAATGCCATGAACTCAGTCCTGAGAGAGAGAAGGAGAAACGTAACTTCAAGCTTTATAGTCCAAACTCTCTTGTCATACTTGCATACCCAGACCTGTGATTTTTACATTTCTCTGTACATAAGAATCACTGAACCTTTCCCCAAGTTACATCTACTCAGTTAAGGAGGCCTGATGAATCTGTCTTGGTAATCACTGCCCTGTCTGGAAACTCAGTTTAAAGAACTCTGAAAATTTGTTGGACTGTCCAAAATTACACATATTGGGATCAAATGCCTGGGTAAGACAGTAAATGCAGATCAGAAGCCATGTCCCAATGAACAAAAAACTTAAAGAAACATCATTGCCAAACACAAATAACATATAGGGCTAATTGGGAGGCAATTATCTTAACTGATTTAGATCACCAAGTAGATACCTGCTCGGAAATGTCTAATACACTCCTCTTACCCAGTTATTTGCCTTAAAGACTTTCTTAAAGGATAATACAGAGAAAGCTGTCAATTTTGTTCAGAAATTGCTGCAGTTCGTTTAAGCTTTACACATCAACAGTTCCAGGAACTGGAAATGAAAATAGAAAGCAATAGCAAGAGCAATATGTCATAGCAGCCAAAGCCACTGAACTTTCAAACTATTTAAAACAATTCATTATCTTGAAGTGGGGAAGGAGTGGGTAGCAGGCATAGAACCAGAGGCTCGCTCTGCTTACTTTTCTTTTAGCTGCAACAATCGAAGGAAATGTCTGAATTTCCGAATGTTCCTCAGAAATGCTAGTCTTAATGAATTGAGAAGAGCTGCATGCAGGAAGTTGATATGTACCTATCTTTTCCATCTGTTATTTTATCCATGTGGCTTCATTTTTTGAGAGCAAGAATTAGCAGTGGTTACCATTCCCAAGTGGAGTGGCAGCTTACAGGTAGAAGTGTAAGAGTTGGATTAGGATGAGGGAAGGAGAGCAGGGGGGATTGTGGTTTTAGGAGGGATTATCGTGAGTACAAAATCAGAAGAGAGAAGAAGACAGTTAAGCACTTCATTTCTGCATTAGGCTGACGTTTTTCTGAAACTTATTATTTCCTAGGTGATTGGAGGTGGGAGTTGCAGGGAGAAAGATGATAGAATGGGTGAAATTGGGCCTTTGATGGAAACATACCTTGAGACAAAGACGAAGTACAAGAGTCTATTTGGCAATGGGAAGTAGGTTCCTGGGGGCCCACACACATCAGTGGATATTGGGATCTGAAGATATCTTCTGAATCGCACTCCCCTCTTAATTAAATCTCAAAACTGCAAAAAAGCACAACTCCCCACCCCTAGTCCAGCCTCAAAATTGAACAAAGCCAGAGGATCTACATAAGGAAGAACAAGAGACTAAGCAAACAGAAGTAAAAGCTATCCCCCCATCACTGAACAACAGAATTAAAGAAGAGGTTAAAAAAAAGGGGAGGGGGGAGGAAAACCTACACAAATGAAGAAAAACCAAAGGAAGAATATGGATCTCCTACAGACCCCTGAGAGGACAATTGAAAATACAGCCTTTGGAACTCAAACAATGAAGAGCTCCCAGAAGGACTGGTCTCAAACCACAAACCCACATATCGAGATATTAATAGAGAGAATAAATAGAAATGAGGAGAGACAAGAGGAAAGAATTAAGAAGTTAATAATTGAGATAACAGCAATAAAGAATACAGTGAATGAAATAAATAACAAACTGATAGGCATGGAAAGTAGAGTTAACTAAGCAGAAGAAAGAATCTCAGAGCTTGAGACCAAAATATGGAAGTAGCCCAAACTGCTAAAGACAATAAAGAAGCTTAAAAAGACAGAACAAAGCCTTCAAGAGATGAATGATTATATCAAGAGGCTGAATCTAAGATTAATTGCAATCCCTGAGGCAGAAAGAGGGCCAGAGACCACTCTAGAACAAACATTCCATGGAATTATCCAAGAAAACTTCCTTCATCTCATCAGAGATGCAATCATTCAAACACAAGAGATTCAAAGAACCCCTGCAAGACAACCAATGAGAAGACCAACTCCTAGACACATAGTAATTCACCTACACAAAGTAGGTATAAGAGAAAAAATCCTAAAGGCAGCAAGAGAGAAAGGTCAGACAACCTACTGGGGAAGACCAATTAGAATAGCAGCAGACTTATCTACAGAAACACTTCAGGCTAGGAGAGATTGGAATCCAATCTTCAAAGTATTCAAAGACAAACAATTTCAGCCAAGAATTACCTACCAGCTAAACTAAGTTTCATCGGTGATGGAGAATTAAAATCCTTCCCAGACATTCAATCCCTAAAAGTTCACACTGCCTCCAGACCAGCTCTATAAGAAACACTTAAGAAAGTATTAAACACAGAAGAAAGAAAAACAATGACAACACCCTTCCCAAGAATGCAGGACAAAGATTGAAAACACACATAAATCAACTCAAAAATCAAAAGAAAGACAACAAACAAATAAACAAACAACAGCAGCAACAGCAAACTCTGTAAGAATCTCATGACAGGGATAAACTCTCACATCTCAATAATTAGCCTGAATGTGAATGGACTAAATGAACCACTGAAAAGACATAGAATGGCAAATTGGATAAAATATCATGAAGCAATAATATGTTGTCTCCTAGAGACTTATCTCACTAAGCAGGACAACCACAGACTCAAAGTAAGAGGATGGAACAAGAGTCTATTTAGCAGGTAATCCCAGCAGGTGGGGACCTGTCCTTCTGGGACTCCAATTAACGGTATGGGGCATACTTCACTATTATCTCCACTGAATGGTAAGGCAGCTGGGTTATTTCCCACCCACTTTCCTCAGCCCTGGTTGAGGTTGTCTTCAGGTGTTACCTCCTAGGCATTTCTGGTCTGCCCCAAGCATAGACTAGGTGGACTCCAGTGGCCAGAGAAAACCCTCAGGGAAAAAGTCACAGGTTCTTACTAATTGGGGAGTCCAGAAATGGGAGCTCAGGGGATTTGGGTGGAGCACCAATAGGAGTTGCTACTGTGGAAGGGATGAATTGTGACTGCAGATTAGAGCAGCCAGACAGGGTAACTCAGTTTGCATGGAAAAGACCAAAGAATTCCTTCAGCTGAAAATAGATGTTCAACTTAACTTCATTTTTTTTTCCTACTTCAGAAATATGCCTTCTGTGGGCAATCTGCCCCCATGGAAAAAAATCCTGTAGGAAGCTATATAATTTAAATGCAACATCATATCCTGTCCTATAATTCATTAACAGCTTTCATAGTAGAAAAGGAAAGCAACATTATTATTCTGTTGCTTACCTAACATAGCTCCTTCACTACCACCATCATTTTCAAAATTATGTTGCCGACACTCCTAATCTCTGTTTAATAACAAGTTTTTAAAAATAACTAAGGATGTCTTCTGGGTACGTTCCAGGTGGAGAGGCATCGATCCTTCCCATAAGGACTGCACAGTTATCATTTTTAAGTTTATTTCTTCCATAATTAGCTTTGTAAGTGTAGCCTGGGAAATAAATTCTTTCGGCCACTTCCTTCATTTCTCCCTTACTTTCTTTTCTTCCTTCCTTTCTTCCTTCCATTTTCCTCCCTCCCTCTCTTCCTTCTTTCCTTTGCTTATGATACTTATTTATATTTGCTTTTTTTTGCTGTTTTTTTAAATTAATGTTTAAGTCAAAGGAGTTGGAGAGTTGAGAATCACTCTTGAGTTTCTCTGGGTTTCTGGTTTCAATCTGGGTTTGGAATGAGAATTATTCCCAGCGTCCAGCCCTTCCCGAGGCTCCTTGCTGGCTGCACTTGAGCTGCCCTTCTGTGGCAGTTCTCCTTGTTTGCAGAAGGTGCGTGTGCGGTTGTGAGGAGAGAAAGGTTGGCGACTCCGCAATTCTCTCTTGGTGTCCGCCCAGAGTTTTGAATAGACTCTAGAATGGGCTATTCCCTTGCTGCTGCAACCCTAAGCCTGCGTTACCAAACTGCCTGCCAAGGCAGCTTTGGGGCTGGGACAGATAGAATAGGGAGATAAGTCCAAGGAGACAGCTCAAATGACCCTAAGGCACACTTGAGAGCACCCCAGAGGATGCCCTGGACGGACGGAAGAAATCAGATATCAGATCCCCCCAAGTGGAAATTTCCCAAAGCACTCTATTTACCACTAACGCCTTGGTTCAAATGGAAATTCCCAGAGACCCTGAGGAGCTTGGTAGAGGGCTGTATCACTTGGAAGACTGGGTTTTGGAGGGATGGTTTAGCATGTCTCAAAAGTCAGCTCTTGGTAATTCTCATGACTCCGCAAATCCTGTGATACCGTTACCCAAGTCCCCACTCGTACCCAGATATAAAGCAGCTTCAATTAGCCAGAATAGGTAGAGATTAGTTATTCTGTTTCATTTCATTTTTCTGGTTCCAAAACCTTCATTTTGTTTCTATTCTTATTTAAATTTTCTTACCTTACCAAACAGTCTAAAGAGTAGACATATTTTATTCATTATTTGAGTCATTTCGGCATTTAAAGTGGATCATTCTGAACATTTTTCACCAACTACTATTTTTGATGCAATTAGAGAAGGCAGATAGAATGTTTGATTCTGAATAGACACCGATGTCAGCTTATTTTCTGATGTTTTTGTTCTTTCTTTAAAACTCTAGGGGTAATTAAGGGTTGTGGTTAGTGAGGTTATGATGAGTTGTGCTTTTGCTGTGGCAAGTTTACCCTATGTTTATTTGCCCTTGCTTATAAATTTATTTAGATGTGATTTTTAAGAGTCTTTCAAGTTTCCTGTGGTTCATCAGCAACTCAAAGGCAAGGCGCTTACTTGAATTCAGTATGGTGAATGTCTCCTGAATGTCTGCATACCAGGCACCTGACTTCCAATCTTTTTCTGCTTTCCCATATTATGGTGTTTAATCTCTCAGAAATCATTCAATGCACATGTCTGGTGGACACACGAGTAGACTCATAGGACCTTTCTTGTTGTGTCCGTGGCTTGTCACTTTGCACTTCTTTTATTTGCAATTCTCATGAACAGACTTCCTCTAAACACGGAAGCATTTTGAACACCCAGGGATAATGGGTGTCCCTGGGGGGTGTTTTCCATCATCCACAGCCAAGCCTGGTGACACATGCTTCAAAAGAAGGACATGTTTTGATCCCTTATAAAGTCTGCTGGTGCAGAAATGGTGAATGATACTCATGTGAAGTCACACTTTCTAAAGTGTTCCGAAAAACTGAGGAAAAGACTTTTTCCCCCCTTGTGCTGTAGCACCAATGTTATACCAATGAGCAAAAGTAATATGTGGGCAAAGTTTGCCTACAAAATTCGCAGAGCACGACAAGTTTCCTCACTTTGCTGCATTTCAATCTAATTCATTTGAGAAGGGACACTCGGAGCCTTTTAGAAGTCTGCTTTAGGGACATCGGCCATAATATAGTAATGCCATCTCTGTTTTAGGGAAAGGAAGAATAACCACACGGGCCACATTATAAAGCCTCTTTGCTCATGTTTTAAGGGCTTTTTCAACAAGTTTTCACAACAGTCAGTCATTTGCAACTTGAAACACGTTTCCCGCCAGAAATTATGTATAAACAGCAGTGTTTTCAGGTAAGAATTCCTGAGAATTCCTACCTGAGAAATTGTTTTCCAAACCCCAAATTCCAAGAAAAATCAATTGAGAAATCAAGAAAATAAGGAAAAGAATTATAATTATCCTGCAAGAAGCAAACCTTAACAATCAGCCTAGATACCTTACTGGTTCTAGCGAACCCACAAATATCAAGTGTTCATAGCACAGTCACCTTTATGCAAGTTCTGATAATATATAATAATAATAACTAGCAATAATAATAATAAAGACTGGTTGAAAATGGAAATGTCACTAGGAGCTATGACATAGTAAGTACTCATCAGATAGCAACATCATGGGGTGAGTTAAATTATCAAAACTCTAGACCAGTAGAGTAAATTATGGATTTCCAAAACCCTCTTTCTTTTTCTCTTCCTTCCTTCCTTCTCTCCTTCCTTCTTCTCTTCCTTCCTTCAACTCATCCTGTTTTCTTAGATGTCTGTCTCATTCACAGCCTTTAAGCCATGTAAATTGTAAGAGTCATGACTATTTTCTTTATCACTAAATCATCAGACCTAGCACAAATTCAACAGATGGCGGCTGTTCCATAAATATTTCTAGACTGAGGCTGGGTGCAGTGACTCACATCAGTACTCCCAGTACTTTGGAAGGTCAAGGCAGGAGGATCACTTGAGCTCAACCTGGGCAACATAGTGAGACCCCATTTCTACCCTAAATAAATAAATAAACAAACTAGCTGGGCATGGTGGTGTGTGCCTGTATTCCCAGCTACTTGGGAGGCTGAGGTAGGAGGATCACTTGAGCCCAGGAGTTGGAGGTTCCAGTAAGTTATGATCACGCCACTACACTCCAGCCTGGGTGACAGAGTCAGATCCTGTCCCTCAATAAAATAAAATAAATCAAATGAACATATTTCTAGAATGAAAACGAATGAGCACATAAACAAAGATCTGTGGGTATGTGGATGGGGGAGGAGTGTGAACAGGACATGGGACTTGACCCAGGTACCTTGATTGGAAAGAGGAAGGGAGGTGTATGCACGGAAGAAAGCGAAGGAAAATCACAAATAACAGGACCACATTGGCTGCCTGACACTGGCGTTCTTGGAAGGAGAGAAGAAAGTGGCTCGCACAGAGGCCATCTATTTAAACAGAGATGCCTGGAATAGTCCTAAAGCGATCCAGGCCATCACACTGCCTCAATAAGGTTCACTGGCATCAGCTTAAGGGGGCTTGAGTCTCTCTTCCCTAACTCCTAACTCCAACCCACTGTATGCTGAATTGGATTGGCAAGAAACAGAATTGTGAAGACTTCACAAAGAAAATTAACCTCCGATTCATTTGGAAACAGAAGCCACAAGAGGGCAGAATGAATGCTGAGGTTGGGATTTGCTGTCTGTCCTGGTCTCAGCTACCTTTAGTGATGGGGTTGTGAGGATAGACAAAAATATTACTGGAATTTTAAGTTTGGGGGCTTCAGTGCAAGTAGATTATTTTTTTCACATGCTAAAAACGATTGATTCTCCCTAGACTGGAGAGTTTAGAACAGATAAGAAGCTTAGGCTGATTAAAGATGAAAGAAAATGGACTTTAAGGCTAAGAACCAGAGTCCAGGTCTTCAGGGTTTAGTGAACACCATACCAAGGAGTTTATCCTTCATCCTCCAGGCAGCTACTGCTCAGAGTGTGGTCCACCAGCAGGCAGCATTATCATCACCAGCTCAAAGTACAGAATTGGAGGCCCCAGACCTATGGAGTCAGAATCTACACCTTAACAAGATACCCACAAGATTAGAAGCACCGGTCTAGACAATGGGGAGTCATTAGACTCTCATGTGGGACATGCCATGATCTAATTTGTGTTTTAGAAAGAGAATCATAGAGAACAGAGTAAGGGACTGACATCGAGACAGAGACCAGTTAAAGGATGTGACAAGAGTTTAGGCATGAATTGTTGTGGGCTTCAACATCAAGATGAGGTTTTTAAAAAGAGAAGCAGCATTAGCAGAATTTAGAATTAAGATATTACATATTTAAAAGATAAAATCATCAGGACGAAGTGATCAACTAGATATGGGTTTGGAGAGGAGGAAGGGAGTAGGTATGATAGGTGTCTAGGTTGTCTGCTGGGTAGGTTTATGTGGCAAATGATGGTACAACTCTCTTTAAGGTCGGGAATACAGAAAGAAAAACAAGTATAGAAAGGGAGGGTTCTCATCTCAGCCTTGGACATGTTGACATCTCAGGGGTATCTAGGAAGCAGGTGGAAACACTGGTTGGAAAACCCTACAGCATCACTGTGAGAATTAAAGCACAGTGACAAAAAGACATGGTAAATCATAGAACATTACAAATACATAGGATAGTATTTTAATCAACTTGCAGGCTTTTTCGCTGTATGTTTTCTTTTCTATTCTCATCTTGGTGAGACAAGGAATGAGCAACAGACATCATCGGTGTCCTTGTAAACCCTAATCTGGATTTTAACAGCAAACATGAAGTTGAAAATCCAGGGACAAGGAAAGGAAGAACCTAAAAGTTGGGGAATGGTTTGCAAATGGTTGTTTCAGTAATGATTGAAACATGTTGCGTATGTACAATTGGAAGTCACTGATAGCACCTGGCAAAGACCGACATGATTCAGGACAGTAGCAACTAGCTACATGTGTCTACTGAGCACTTGAAATATCCCAAGTCAAACTGGGATGTGACATAAATGAAGAATGCACACAGGAGTTCAAAGATTTAGTTTAAAAAAGAATGGAAAGTATCGCATTCATTTTTATAGTGATTACATATGGGGCACATTGGTTTAAAACATATTATTAACTTGGATTTCACCTGTTGCTTTTCATGCACATGGCTATATCTGTGCCTCATGTGACATTTCTGTCTGACAGTGAAGCCAGAGCATGACTATGAAACTGGGCCCCAAGATTGTTGCATGTCCCTTTGAACACGTCTTCCCCTGCATCATGTGGAATGACTCTCCAAAGCCTTCCCATTCCATCCCGACTTCCTTTCTTGCTCATTTCTTACCACCAGAAGGTCGAGTGCAGGTAAAGGAAAGAGAAGGTCTAGGACTTGCCAAGTTCCCTTGGACAGATCTTCTGCCCCCTTCTAACAAAGCCTGTCTCTCAACTTGTCCATTACCATAAATGACCTTTTGAAGTTGAGTCCAGATGATTACAGTTGGAAGGAGTCCTCAAGATACTCTAACCCCACATCCTCCTTTAATGGATGAAAAAAAAAATGGAAGCCCAGAAATTCCAGGACGTGTACCTCAATGATAATTTTTCCACTGCTAAATTTTCCACTGCTTGACACTCCCTCTCTAGATGGATTTTGTTGACCTAAAGTCTAGTTTTATCTTCAAAGATGAATGTTTGAGGAAATCTGTGGGAGAAGAGGCAATACTGATTTGAACACTGCTTTGGAGATGATGGGAGAGGAGTTGAGAGGATTCATTTGACAAAACCTCTATTTCACAAAATGAGTGGGAGGGCAGGTCGTCTGGAGAGAGCCAGCTTAAAAGAAGAAAAACTAGTAATTTGCAGTGTGAGAGAAATTTTGGGGAAAAGGTGGGAAAATGGACAGGGAGTCAACAAGAGATGGAGAAAGGGTTTGCCAAACAGCAGTGAAAGCTTTGTCTTTGTGCATCACAGTATGTAGGCGTTCAGATAGAAAATGTTATAAAAAGAAACATGTAGGAACCACTCCGTCCTGTCTCCCTCCTTTAGAAATAGCTAAATACTTAGGAAGCTCATAATGGCTAGTACCACTCCATTTAGTTATAGACTAGAAAAATATTTGACCCTTCTCTTGTTTGATATCATAATCAAGTCATATTTCCTCTGACCAAAGGGATTTTCAAAATATTGGGTGTATTAGTGTCCTAGGGCTGCTGTAACCCAGTACCACAAAATGGATAACTTAAAACAACAGCAACTTATTGTCTCACAATCTGGAGGCAAGAATTCTGAAATCAAGGTGTCAGGAGGGCTATGGTCCCTCAGAAACCTGTAGGGCAGAATGCTTTCTTTCCTCTCCCCATCTCCTGGTGGTTTACTGACAATCCTCAGCATTCTTTGGCTTGCAGCTGCAACTCTTCAATCACTTCCTCTATTGTCATATGACGCCTTCTCTCATGTGTCCATGTCTCTGTGTCCCAATCCACTCTTGTTGTGAGAACACCAGTTCTACTGGATGAAGGGCCCAGCCTACTTTGCAGTAAAGGCTCATCTTAACTTACTACAACTGCAGCAAGGCTATTTCCAAATAAAGCCACACTCTGAGGTACTAGAGGTTAAGACTTGAACATATCAGCCGGGCTCGGTGGCTCAGCCTGTAATCCCACACCTTTGGGAGGCTGAGGTGAGTGGATAGCCTGAGCCCGCGGGTTCGAGACCCACCTGGGCAGCGAGACCTCATCTCTACAATAAATCAAAAAATCAGCCGGGCGTGGTAGCACATGCCTGTAATTCTGC
>NW_007246690.1:172705-175824 GCF_000164805.1 Carlito syrichta | reverse complement strand
GGGTGACAGAGTGAGACTCCAACTCAAAAAAAAAAAAAAAAAAGACTTGAACATATCTCTTTGGAAGCACAATTCAATCATGACATAGGTTATTCCTTCTCTGTACATGCATTATATTCAAATAAGAAGTTTATCTAAGACTTTGAATAGAAATCTTAGACAAGATGACACAAGTCCATTTCTTCCTACCTCCTCTCTGCCTAGTAAAAGTATAAACCCTAGAAACGGTACAAGAGGCAACCAAAGAAAAACTCTAAAAGGTGGGTAAAAGAAGGTAAACTAATTTGAAACCTCAGAATTGGAGAAAAAACACAGCACCAGAGCATCTTACAGCTCCCACCCAACAGAAAAAGGTGACCTAGACCCAAGTTTTTTTTTACTCCAAACTAGTTACACAAGGCAGTCCATGTAGGTTCATTCCTACTGCAGATGGAACAGACCCTCTGCCAACACCAGATAGACCTCTAGCCCCATTGGGAAAGAGCCCCACTGAGCCCTACTCCCAACAAATAACACAATTATTAGCTTAATTAATAGTAAATTATTAATTTAAAAAACAGCCAGGAGAAGCGGTCTCTTTTTCCACTGTGCCTGGGACTCCCTTCCCCACCCAAATATACTGAGGGCCCCAGCAGCACCAACAAGAGGAATCTCATGGGCCTGGCCAGAAGTTTTGTCGCCCCTGCAGGCTTGAGGCTTCCCTCCACCACCCAGACACATTGGCATGTCGTTAGGGGCGATGCTACCACAACCAGCTCTTGGCCTGAGGAAAATAATCTCCATTTCCCATGGGCAGGCATGATACCATCACTACATAAGCCTGACCAAGGAAGCCTCTTGCTTCAATAAGCCTGAGACTCCCTTCCCCCGCCAAGAGACGTCTCTGACCCAGAATGGAGAAACATCTCCCACCCCTTAGGCAGCACCAGCAAGGACCAGCAGAAGTCCCAGTGGCACCAGATAAACCCAAGTGGACCAAAATAACACCACAAAGGCTTTACAAATTAAATTTTCATTGGAACCACAGCCTACAAAAGTATGCCAGGATCTGTCAAGTGATTGCATGCTACAATAAAAGATTTAAATAGGACCCAGAATCTCTTAACATAATAGACAAAATGTCCAGGATACAATAAAGTATCACCTGTCATACCAAGAACCAAGAAAATTACAATTTAAATGAGAAAAGACAATCAACTAATGCCAACACTGAGACAAATTGGATGTTGGAATTATCTGAGATAGATTTAAAACCAGCTGTCATAAAGATGTTTTTCCAATCAAGTACAAATTTTCTTGAAATGAATAGGAAAAAAAGAAAATCTCAGCAAAGAAAGAGAAGTTATTTAAAAAGCACCAAATGGAAATTATAGAACTAAAAAATACAGTAACAGAAATTAAGGAAATCACTGGATGGGCTTAATAGTAGAGTGGAGATGACAGAAGATAGAATCAGTGAATCCAAAGACAGAGAAATGAAATATATGCAATCTGACAACAGAGAAAATTGAAGAAGAAGAGCAGAACTTCAGGAATCTGTGGAACAATAAGAAAAGATCCAATATTTATGTCATCAGATTTATAGAAGGAGAGGAGAAAGAGAATGAGACTAAAAGAATATTCAAAAAATAATGGCTGAAATTTTTCCAATTTGGTGAAATATATAAACCTACAGGTTTCAGAAGCTGAGTAAATTCCAAACAGGATAAATCCAAAGAAATCCATACCCAGACATATCATAATTAAACTTCTAAAAACTAAAGACAAAGAAAAAAATTCTTAAAAGTTGCTGTTTCTTGTACACCTACCCTTAAAGATTAACTAAAGAAAGCATTTCAAACAGAAATAAAATGATAAAATTAAAAAATTGTAGCATCAGGAAGAAAGAACCATGGAAAGAACAGAAATATAGGTATATACAATAGACTATTATTTTTCTCATGATTTTTTATTAATCAGATTTGAAGATAGAAACAAAGTATGTAAACCAATCGATATTCAGTGCAATGATATTTAGAAGTGAGGAAAGTAAAGGAAGGTTTCCATATTTCACTAAAATGATAAAATGTTGGTACTTGTAGATGATGATAAGTCAATGTGTTAAGTGTAGAACACAAAGCAACCATCTGAAAATTATACCCAAAAAATGCTCTTGTTCAAAGTAGCAAGAACATGGAACCAACCTTACTGCCCACCAAAATAGGACTGGATAAAAAAAAAAAGAGTGGTACATAGACATGATGGAATATTATGTAGCCATAAAGAAGGACAAAATCATGAACTTCACAGCAACCTGAATGGACTTAGAGTCAATAATACTGAGTGATCTATCACAGAAACAAAGAACTGAGTACCACATGTTCTCACTCATAAACAGACCTTGAACAATTATTTTAATACTATAAGAAAAGGATGGGCAGTAGTGGGAAACTGCAGGGAGAAGGTTGGGGAAGTGGGATTGGCAGTAGTGGGGGGGCACACCTCATCAACAAGGTACCTGAATAATGAACATTTGTATACCTAATCCTGAATTGTACCTCACATCTTTAAAATAAAAAAATTAAAAGTTAAAAAAAAAAACACCATAGACAAACCAAACTGGCACTCTAGATGTGTTAAAGTAATCCACAGGAAGGCAAGAGCAGAGAAACATGGGAATTGGGACCAAAGGGAATCAAAAAAAAAAAGGAAATTAATACAATGGCAGACTTAATCAATAATTACCTCAAAGGTAAATTATTTAAGTACACCAATCACAAGGGTAGGCCTTTCTCAAAAGAAGACATACAAATACCCAACACATATATTTAAAAGTGCCCGATATCACTAATCATTAGGAGAAGGCAAATTAAACCACAAGGAGCTATCACCCCTGTCAGAATGGCTATTATCCAAAAAAACGAAATTTGGAGTATTGGAGAGAATGCGAAACAAAAGGAATGCTTGTGCACTGTTGGTGAGAAAGGAAATTGGTACAGCCATTTTAGAAAACAGGATGGAGGCTCCTCAAAACAAGCTAAAAATAAAATTGCCACATAATTCAGAAATTCCACTTCTGGATTTTTACCCCAAAGACTTCAAATTGGTTTATAAAGAGACGTTTACACTCCCAATTTCAT
>NW_007246690.1:135304-172685 GCF_000164805.1 Carlito syrichta | reverse complement strand
GACATTTGTATACCTAATCCTGAATTGTACCCCACATCTTTAAAATAAAAAAATTAAAAGTTAAAAAAAAAAACACCATAGACAAACCAAACTGGCACTCTAGATGTGTTAAAGTAATCCACAGGAAGGCAAGAGCAGAGAAACATGGGAATTGGGACCAAAGGGAATCAAAAAAAAAAAGGAAATTAATACAATGGCAGACTTAATCAATAATTACCTCAAAGGTAAATTATTTAAGTACACCAATCACAAGGGTAGGCCTTTCTCAAAAGAAGACATACAAATACCCAACACATATATTTAAAAGTGCCCGATATCACTAATCATTAGGAGAAGGCAAATTAAACCACAAGGAGCTATCACCCCTGTCAGAATGGAGGCTCCTCAAAACAAGCTAAAAATAAAATTGCCACATAATTCAGAAATTCCACTTCTGGATTTTTACCCCAAAGACTTCAAATTGGTTTATAAAAGAGACGTTTACACTCCCAATTTCATCACAGCACTATACACAATAGTCAAGGTATGGAATCAAACGAAATGTCCATCAACAGATACCTGGATAAAGAAAATTTTGTACATATGCACAATGGAATACTATCCAGCCTTCACAAAGAAAGACATTCTGTTATTTGAAACAATGTGGATGGAATCGGAAAGCATTATGATGAGTCAAATAAGCCAGGCACAGAAAGACAGCTGATACATGTTCTCACGTATATGTGAAATCTAAGACAATGGAATTGAAAGAAGCAGAGTAGACAGGAGTTACCAGAGACTGGGGCTTGGGCTTCATGAGTGATGATGGTCAACGTGTACAAAGTCTCAATTAGACAAGAGGAATGCATTGTTATTTTTTACTTTGAGACCTATTGCACAGTACGGTGAATATGGTAAATAATAATGTACTGGACATTTCAAAATTGCTAAGAAAGTAAATTTTAAATGTTCTTACCACAAAGAAAGTTAAGTATTTGAGATGATGGATGTGTTAACTAGCTCGACTTAATTATTCCATATTGTATTTGTAAATCATGCATCACCTTGTACTCCACAAATATGTACATTATAATTTGTCAATTTACGATTTAAAAATCAATAGTAAAAATCAAATATATGCACCAATGAAAGAGTAGAGATTGCATTCCCTTTTCACCACACCTGCACCGACATCTATTGTTTTTTGATTTTTTTTAATAATCGTCATTCTGACTGCTGTAAAGCGGTATCTCATTGTGGTCTCAATTTGCATTTCTCTGATGATTATTGATATTGAGCATTTTTTCATACGTTTGTTAGCCATTTGTATATCTTCTTTTGAAAAACGTGTGTGTGCTGTTGATAGGAAAGAAAATTAGTACAACTGCTATGGAAGTTAGTATGGATTTCTCAAATAACTAAAAGTAGTTTTACCACTGAATCCAGCACTCTCACTATTTGATATCTATCCAAAGGAAAAAAGAACATTATACAAAAAGACACTTGTACGTATATGTTTATTGAGCACAATTCACAACTGACAAGATGTGGAATCAACCTAAATGTCCATCAACTGATCAGTGAATAATGAAAATTTGGTATATACAGATCACATTTCATGTATTCATCCATTTCATGTATTCAATAACATTTCATGTTATTCTTCTTTATGGATGAATAGTATTTCATCCATAAAAAAGAACAAAATGTCTTTCACGGCAACTTGGATAGAATTGGAGACCATCATCCTAAGTGAAGTAACACAGGAATGGAAAACCAAAAATTACACGTTCTCATTTATAAGTGGGAACCAAACCAAGGGTCTGCAAAGGCATAGAGAATGGTACAATGGCCACTGAAGACTCAGAAGGAGGAGGAGGAAAGGGGGAAGGGATGAAAAATCACCTATTGGGTACAATGTGCTATAGTGGAGGCGATGGGTACATGTAAAGCCCATACCTCTTCAGTGCTATCCAATGCAGTCATGTAACCAAAAATGATTTGTACCCCTAAAGCTACTGAAATAAAAACACAAATAGAGATTGCAGAGTGGATGTTTGAAACGTGGCCCAAAGTATATGCTATTTACAAAAAATTCACTTCAAATTCAACAGAGGTAGGTTGAAAGTCAAAATTAGGAAAACTTATACCAGGCAAATATTAATTTAAAAATAATAGTACAAGAGCATGAGTGAGTGATTTTATAATGTGATAAAACTGTATAGCATTAAATACACACACAAAATTATGACTACAGTTGAGGAAATATGAATAAAATGGGTAGATTGTATCAATCTTAATATCTCAGTTATGACATTGTACTATAGTTCTACAAAATATTTTCATGAGGGGAAACTAGATAAAGGATATATGGGAGCACTCAATTACTTCTTACAATTACATGTGAATCTACAATTATCTCAGCAAAAATTTTAATTAGAAAAATGTTTGCCTAAAAACCAAATAAACAGCTCTACAAAACTAAACTGTCTTCTTTTATCTCAACTTTAAAATAAGATAATAAGGTTATAATTAATATCCACTTTTCTCCTTTACATAAAAGTTATACAAATCATATTTTGTTATTTCACATTTACTTATTGTCTATATGGCTGATAAAACATGTTTCTTTTAAAATCAAGCTTTTAAATAATTAATGTCTGAAGAAAATAGCAATGACATTATAAAAATATTTTTATTTGATAAGAAAGTCATAGAAATATTTAAAAGAACCAGAAAGAGAGATTGAATGAGATTGTAAGAACCAGAAAGAGAGATTGAAGAGAAATTGCAAGAATCTAGGAGTATCTCTAACCTTGTTTTAGGGAATTTAGGTCAAAATCCTTACCGAAACTCAACATAAAGCATCAGATGCAGAACCTATGGACAGATATCTTTGCTTCTGTGCAATGCACTGGACAGGCGTTCACGTCTTATTTCATAAGCGAGCTCAATCTCCTTTTTCTCCTGACATAATTCATGATTAATATTATGAGCACCATCTTCACTTCAAATTTAAATGAATGGAAAACTAGTGAGAGTTTTGCTCATGAATATTGGTACTTAATTTGTTCTATAGGGCAAGTAGTCTAGATACATAAAAATACATATAAGTAGTAGACTTATATTCTGTGAGGAGTTATCTGTTTTTCTTAACACAATTTATATTATTGGATCCAAAAATGTATTCAACTACTATGATTCAAACTAGGCTATAACACACATAGACATGTCCTCACAGAACTTCCATTCTAGTGAAAAGAGCCAGATAAGAAACAGGCAAGCAATTAAATATATAGTTTATATATAATATATATAAGCTATCTATCTATATATGGTCTGCAATATCACTTTATGGATTTTGTCTCTTTAAATCATATTAGCCTATCTAAATGATCACATTAACATAAAAGTGCAACAAAAAATACTCTAAGGATGTAAACTAAATAGATTCAGAGAAAAATGTGTGCTGTCATTACTAATGGAAGAGTCTGCTTTCTGAAAATATCATTCACATTTATATGCAAATGAATGAGACACGATGAACAAGGAAATACTCCCCAAATGGACCTCCTGGAAGGGCAGCTTTGGGACATCAGTGATGCCCAAGCCTCCCTGTGCCCCCTACTTCCCTAGAAAGGCTCAATTTGGGGGCTGAGCCCTACAACTGCTTTAGAGCCACTGAGAAGGTCTGGAGAAAAGATGGAGAATTCACACTTTTTTTTCCCTTCAGTTACTTCTGATGCATGTGGTCGACTGGCAAAATTTCGGGAAGGGATGTATTCAATTAGAGTCAGAAAACCTTCTTCTGAAAAGGTTCAGATAATTTCCTTTTTAGGCTTTGTGGGCCATGTGATCTCTCAACTATTCGGCTCATTTTAAAATGAAAGCACCCACAGACATGAAAACAAGCAGTTTTCGCTGTATTCCAATGCAACTACTAACAGGCACTGAACTTGAATTTCACATCGCTTTCACAAGTCATGAAATATACATGCGCATTTTTTTTGACCTTTTAAAAATGTAAAAGCCCATTCTTAGCTCAGGTTGAACAAAAATAGGCAGCGGGCAGGATTAATACAGCAGCCTTAGTTTGCCGATCCTTTATTAAATTATTAGTCACATTACTACTTCCTTTATGGTTAATGATTATACGGGTTGGCCCTTGAATGACGTGAGGGTTGAGGGTGTCGGCTCCCCACACAGTTGAAAATCTGCATATAACTTTTGACCACTCTCCCACCCAGAAACTTAACTACTAATAACCCACTGTTGACTGGAAGACTTACTGATAACATGAACAGTGGATTAACACATATTTTGTATAAGTATTATATGCTGTATTTTTACAATAAAGTAAGCTAGAGAAAGGAAAGTGTTAAGAAAATTAGAAAGCAGGGAAAATATATTTACTATTCATTACATGGAAGTGGATCTTCATAAAAACTCATCTTCACAGTCTTCATGTTGAGTAGGTGGAGGAGGCAGAGGAGGGAGAGCAGGGGATGGCATTGCTGTCGCAGAGATGGCAGAGGTGGAAGGAAATCTTCATGTAAATCTTCCATGCAATTCCAACCTATGTTGTTCAAAGGTCAATTATAACTTATTTTATATGGTGTTAGCCCTCCTGGAAGAACTCGGCAACGATTATTATATTTTTTCATTTTTGAGCTAATTTTGTTTTCATAGCTCAAAATTCTATGTCATGTGAAAGTGCAAGGTGGGAAAATTAAAATTAATCCATTTGCACAAGCCTCATGGCATATCGAGGCATTCTCTGGATTTATAGATAACAAGTAAGTGGTGTTTTGTGTCTCAGCTGATCAATTGAGGCATCATCAATTTTAAAATAAATTCTGTCTTGTTCTCCATTATATTTGTATAGTTGTAATTACTACATGATGTATGGTGGTCCATTTGATGTAACTTTAAATGATGTGGGTTTAATTTGAGTAGCTTTTTAATTAAAATAAACCAACATTTGCTGCTTCATTGCCTAACAGAATAAATTAGGAGTGAGAGTAATGCATGAATATGAAAATATGTGTCATTTAAAGATGATGACTCAAGATTCCTCTTCCATGTATTTTTTATCTTAGTAAAGTTCAAAGAGGCTTTTAATTGTTCTACAGGACCACAGAGAAGGGCTTCTGCGGCCTCTCTCATTATGCCACAATAGTTAAATATAGATTATAATGTATTCAACCTTGAAAGAGGGGGCCAAGACACCAAATGCTATCTCGTCTGTACAGTTGAGCAGTTTAGATAAATAAAAAATACATGTAAGTCATGGACTTATAATCAGTGAGGAATTACCTGGTTTTTAAACAAAATGTATATTATTGGATCCAAAAATAATATAACATTCAATAAGCATCTACTAAAAGCCAACTATGATTCAAACTAGGCTATAACATAAACAGTCTGCCCTCACAGAGCTTCCATTCTAGTAGAAAGAGGCCGATAAGAAACAAGCAGCCGATGAAATATATAGTTGGCCATAAAATGACAACTATTAGCATAGCAGAAGGAGGAAGGGATTATGGTGTGGGAATGACTACTCTTGCATATTAGATGGTCAAGAACTTTGTGGAGGACTTTGTGGACGTGATATTGGAGCATAAAGAATTAAATGAAGGTTGGGCTTAGTGGCTCAACTTGTCATCCCAGCACTTTGGGAGGCCAAGGCAAGTGGTCTGCATGAACCCATGGGTTCGAGACCAGCCCAGGCAACTTGGCGAGACATCGTCTCTACAATAAATCAAAAATCAGCCGGGCATGGCAGCATGAACCTGTAGTTCCAGCTATTTGGAAGGCTGAGGCGGAAGGATTGCCAGAGCCCAGTAGGTTGACGCTGGGGTGACCATGAGCATGCCACTGCACTCCAGCCTGGGAGACGGAGTGAGACTCGAACTCAAAAAATAAAATAAAATAAAAAGAATTAAACAAAGTGAGGGAGCAAGCCCTGTGAGTATCTCGGGGAAGAACATTCCCAAGTAGAGAGGACAGCATGTGAGAAGGTCCAATAATGGGAACGTGATTAGATTTTATCAGACCACTAGATTTACAATAGATGAGACTATAGGGAAGAAGGACTGCAGCAGGGAGAACAGGAAGAAGGCTGTTTCAATAATAGACGGCATCAAACTGTAGAATCAGCAGGCCATGTGCAATAATTATTTAAGATGTGAGTTACAGTGGCTTCTAAAACTGGAAGGACGTTCTATATTAAGCATGGATCAGATAAGCCACACCGAACTGAAATGGGACAAACTAAGTATTCCAGTAAGATCTTTATGGGGCTAGGCATGCAGCTGATAATCTGATTCTCAGCATTGCACATTGAGAGAGTCTTTTATCAATTCACACATGATAATCAGGCTGAAAATAAACTCGGGTCAACCAAAGTTCCACAAAAAAAGACTGCAGACCTATCATACAGAACAACTAATATAGGCCACTGGCATCAACAGAGCCTGAGTAAGGAGTGACCCAACCAGGTATTTCCAAGGTACCACATTATAAGGGTTACAAAAGCATCACTGGAATTATATCAGATGGAAAGACTTGTTTTCATCTAGACTCCTCTCAGAGATACTAGCCTCTGAAGATAACCCTCCAGTGAAAAATGCCCGCAGTATTCATACTCTCATGTATTCCATCCACCCTCTCCTCAAATCTAGGCTGGGTATGTGACTTACTTCTTCCCAATGGCAAGAGGTGGAAGTGATTCCGCATGGCTTCAGAGTCCAGGTCAGAAGAAGCCTTATAGCTTCTACTTCGTTTTTCTGAAACATTTGCTCTGTGGAAGCCACGCACTATTTTATTTTTATTTTTATTATTATTATTTTTTTTGAGTTGGAGTCTCTGTCACCCAGACTGGAGTGCAGTGGCTGCTCCCAGCCACCACAGCCTCGCCTGCTGGGCTCCGGCGATCCTTCCACCTCAGCCTTCCAAGTAGCTGGAACTACAGGCGCGCGCTACCATGCCCGGCTAATTTTTGATTTATTGTAGAGATGAAGTCTCGCCAAGTTGCCCAGGCGAGTCTCGAACCCGCGGGCTGAGGCAATCCACTCACCTCAACCTCCCAAAGGCGCGGGATTACAGGTTGAGCCACTGAGCCCGGCTGCCACCCACTATTTTAAAGTCCACTATCCAGCTGGAGAAACCACACGGAGGGCTCTGAAGCAACATGGAGGAAGAGAAGTCCCTGAGGAGTCTGGCTTTTGCAGCCATTCTGTAAGACACTGAGCATGTTTTGAACCCTCTAGACCAGACTAGCTACCAGCCGCATACCAAGCAACTCTAATCAAAAATCACCCTGCCAAATCTTGCCTAAATTCCTGACCCACATAATCATGAACAAAAAAGTATTGTTATTTTAAGCCACTACGCTTTGAGGTAGTTCATTTTGCAGCAATAGCGAATTAGAACAATGGTGTGTTTGATAGGAATCATTTAATAAACCATTTAGGGTAGAGGCAAGATCCCCATGAGACATAATTGTAGGCATCATTGGGTCAACCCAATCATTAGACCAACTTCTATTGAAAGGGGCTAGGTGCAGTCACACACAGATGGAGTGTGCCTGCTTGGAGTCAGATATTGGAGTTGTTTAGGGCAGTAGAGGAGAGGAGCTTTTGCCACCAGTGGTCTCCCTGGGGCATTAGCCACTGCTTCTCTGTTTCAGGAGACCCATCCAGAAGAAAAAAAAATCATATGTTACTATAGTAACATATGGAGAGCAGACATCTTTATTGGAATGACTCATTTTGTATTTGAGATAGAAACTAGATGTTTAAGATGAACATTAGATACTTTTTTATTTTAAATTTTTTATTTTCAGAGATAGAGTTTCACTCTGTTCCCCAGGCTGGAGTGCAGTGCATCATAGATCACTGCAAAGCCTCAAACTCATGGGCTCAAGCAATCCTCCCACCTTAGCCTCCTGAGTTGCTGGGATTCCAGTGTGAGCTACCATACCCAGTGGACACTAGATGTTTGAAATTTCTGGAAGGACCAAATTCCAACTTTATTTCAAAAAGTAGAGTCTAAAGTCCACTATCCTGCTGGACTAAATTGGTTTAAGATGGAAAAAATGTTAATCCATGGCTATTATTAGTCCCCATGCTTCCAAAAGCTGTATGGACATCCATTCTCAATATGACAGATAACGCTCACATTCTGATCTGGCCATCATTATCTAAGATTTCAGGTGCAGGCATATTTCATGATTTTCTAAGTCCCCTCCAAGACTCTCCCAACAAAATGAGTTAGGTTTAGCTTTTTTCATTTATGGGACTCTGTATAAACAGCTTATTATTATAGTACATAGTTCCACTTGATTTGAAAAATACAATTCTAGAAGACATACAGTCAGAGGAAAATTTCATTTGGTATTGGGTATAACTCACGAGGACAATAACACTTTGCAATAGCCAACTTTTAAGGAATGTTCATTTATGGTGAGCATTATGCTATATAATCTTATAAATGTCACATGAAGCCTATTAGGCAGGTATTATTATAATTTATATTTTCTATATGGGAAAGCTAAGGCTTAGAAAGTTTTAAATATTTACTTAAGGTTAAGTAACGGTGCCTAGCTCCTAAGTCTATGTTCTTAAAACCTTATATTATAAGTGATTATGACAAGGCAAACCCTGGCTGAAAGAATCTATAAAAACAAACTTTGGCCCATAAGAAGGTTTTTTTTTTTTTGGTTTAGAATTCCATCTCAATCTTCAGAATACAAAAGATAGAACATACTTGTATGAATTGTTTATTATCAACAATGGAAAACTATGGAAATATTAATTTAGCATTAGATCGTCATATATCATATATAATTAATGACAAAGAATTGCTATTGATTGAAAACAAAATAGTTGGCCCTTAGGAAAGCATTTAACTGAAAGATTATACTCTCGGGATAAATATGAGAAAAAGAAATAATAAAATCTTGAAGAACATTCAGACCATTTCAACATCATATGTGATTCTGGCATGCTTCTCATTTATTTCTCCTCTAGGATTTTCACAGTATTGATGACATGCCCATAAAAAGGGGCAAATAGTCATGATTGAAAATATGGATCTTATTTAAACACTCATAAAAATTCCAATTTCAACACAGTATTTAGTGTGTGTGTGTGTGTGTGTGTGTGTGTGTGTGTGTAAAAGACATAAATTTATTTAATATGAAAACTTGTAAAGTTGGGCGCTTTCATTTGAAAGGATGTAGAGGTTGGCTCTTTGCTTTCCAACTCAAATATCTTTGAAGTTCCAGAGGTCTAGAAAAGCTTATAGCAATGTGAAAATTAATACAACTTATCTAAGGCCAACACTTGGAATGAATGTCTAACTATAAGGCTGGTGGGACTAGTTGGAAAAAATCCAGAAGCCCCACTGATGTTGTGAGGTACCACATCCCTTCCTGACTAAAAGAATGGAAAACATCATTCTTTCTTTCCATTTTTTTCCCCACCGAGCTGGGACAATAAGCAAAATGAGTGATATCTTCCTGTATACTCCTGCTTACCTGGGTTTCCAAAGGGATGCCCAGCATCTTTACAATCATATTGAAACGATAACCGCTAGAACATGTAAGATGGGAGTAGGGAGGACTTCAGCATGGAGGAAAGTTGTGCTAGCCTGAAGGTGATGCCCTTTGTTTCTAGTCTCCAGAGACAGAGGACTGTAGGAGCTTGGCAACACTTTATATGGGGAGGAGGTGGTAATTTATTGCGTGTTTATCACGTTAGCCCTACAGAGAACTGGGCAGGGTTGGCAGGGATAGACCCTATATCAATGCTCTAGGTGAATCCCTACTGTGTTAAGAATTATAAAAGTGCAATGAAGGATGTGGTGGTGCCATGCGATGGTGCATTCCCTTAGTCCCAGCTACTCAGGAGGCTGAGGCAGGAGAATTGCTTGAGCGTAGGAGTTCGAGACTGTAGTACACTATGATCATGTTTATAAATAGCCACTGCACTCCAGCCTGGGCAACACAGTAAGACCCTGTCTCCCTAAAAAACAACAAAATCTTATAATTTAATGAATAACACTAAAGAGGGTCACAATAAATAAAAATAATGTACATGCTCATTAATAAAAGGCATAGTATTGCCAAGGTATTAGCTCAAGGCATTCCAAGTGAAAGAAGCAACAAACTTTTCTATAGTTTGACAAGCTCTTTCTGAAACTTACATGACCGAGCAAAGGACCCAGAGATTCACAAAGAATACTTGGCAGGATTTGACAGAAAGGTGTTTTGAAACTAGTAAATAGGACCAGTGTATTTTGTGCAAAGATAGACAAGTAGATTAGAGTCGGAGGCCCAGAACTAGTACCACACAGATACAGACTAGTTGTATAAAAGAGCTGACATTGCAGCCCAGTGGGGAAATACAGATGGTTGACTCTGTGGAGAAAATATGAAATTGAATCCCTATCTCACACCATACATAAAAATTAATTCCGGAAGGAAGGATGTGTAAAAGGCAAACTTTCAAAACATTTAGAATAATCATAAGACAGTTCCCTTATGAAATCAAGATTAATAAACTAGAAAATGAATCATATGTAAGCCTGAGTAGCAATGTTAAAATCAGACAAAATAGAATTCAAGGTATAAAGGTTACAGAGCATCAATGTGTGCCAGAAAAAAAGAAAAACATATCAAAAGATATAAGGATCATGAATATATGCACCTAAGAATAGAGACGCAAAGACTATAAGGCAACAATTGAGAGAAATAAAGTGAAATAGATACATCAACAATTGGAATTGATGATCTCAACACCTCTCTCTCAGAACCAAATAAATTAAGCATAGTAAAAATTAAAACTAAATCAAAACTAAAATAGAGCTCTACATGGAAGTTGACACCCAACAAACCCGTATTTCTTTGCATGAAGAGTATTCACAAAAATTAATTATGTAGAGTTTTACAATGAAAATTTTTAAGTTTTTAAAAAATATTATCTGAACACTAAGGAAATCAACAACAAAGTAATAAATTTAAAGACTATATATGCATAGGTACTAAATAACTTATTACTAAATAATTCTGCCACCAAGATTTTTTTTAAAAAGTCATAGGGGAAACTAAGAGTTAAAAAACTGTGAAAATATTTCATCAAAACTTTTAGGCCACAGGTAAAATACTATTCAGCAGGATGCAAAGCTGTGAAAGCATACAACTGAACATAAAAAACATTGAAAAAAATGAAAATAAAGGAGGCTATTAAATAATAGTAGAGCAAATCCAAATAAAACTAGAAGGAAGACGATAGCAAAGATAAGTGAAATAATTTTAAAAATAGAATGCACAGAAATAATGGAAAAGAGTAACAAAAGCAAAAGTTAGAATTTTGAAAACCTTAGTAAGATAGAATGCAGATAAAAGATCATTGACTACTGTTTTTTACTTATGACCATGGATCTAATTCAAATTTACTTAGATGATAAATGGATAGAGGTAGATAGATGAATTGATTGAACAAAAACCTTCTAGCTAATGCAGTTGAAAATGTTATAAAAGAATAAATATAGTGAATAAGTAGGATTTATCCCAATAATTCAAGAAAGTTTCAATATCAGGGAATCTATCCATGGAACATACCATATAAAGGAATTAAAAGAGGAAAAATGTTTGATTATTTCAACATATGCTGAGAAAGTAATAATAAAAATTCACCACTAATTTTTTGTAAAAGTCATGGAGAAACAAGAAATAGAGAGACACTTCCGAAATTTGCAAATCTCTATACATCTAAAACCTGCAACAAACAGTATACCAAAATGGAAAAAGCATAGACCCATTTCAATTAAGGTCATGATCAAAGAGGAGCTGCTGTTATGGTCACTGCCAATAACTTAGCACTTAAGATCTTTTCCAATGGTATGTGCAAAGCAAAAGAAACAGAGAAGCAAGCGTTTTTTTCCAGATATAATTATCTACATTGAAAACACAAAACAATCAACAAATATTTAAAGCAATAAAACATTTAAATTAAACAGAACACATCTAGGTTGGCAGATACAAAAATCTATGCCAGCAATAACCAAACAGATGAGATGGGTATTATAGATAATTTAAGAAAAAATAAAATGCCACTCAAAGTAGCCATTAAAAATTTAAAACTTCTACCAGGAGCAGCAACCTGGGATGGAATTAGAGTCTATACTACTCCGTGATTTGTCGCAGAAATAAAGACCTGAGTACCACATGTATTCATTCACAAGCAGACCTTGAACATTTATCATAATACTATAAGAGAGGGATTGGCTGGGAGGCTGAGGTGAGTGGATTGCCTGAGCCCGCAGGTTCGAGACCCGCCTGGGCAGCGAGACCTCATCTCTACAATAAATCAAAAAATCAGCCGGGCGAGGTAGCACGCGCCTGTAGTTCCAACTTCTTGGAAGGCTGAGGCAGAAGGATCACCCGAGCCCAGCAGGTCGAGGCTGCGGTGGCCGGGAGCGGTCACTGCACTCCAGTTTGGGCGACAGAGTGAGACTCCAACTCAAAAACAAACAAGCAAACAAACAAACAAACAGAAAACCAGAAAGGGATTGGCAGTAGTAGTGGGATGCTGCCAGGGAGGAGGGACACATAACATCAATAAGAGAATGCACACTTTACCTGTATGATGACCATGTATGCATCTAACCTTGCTTTGAGCCCCACATTTTTAAAATAAAAAATAAGAGAAAAAACATACTCCAAGAAGAAAAAACAATCTATTAGGATAAAACAGGGAAATAGAAACCGTTTTAAGTTTTCCAAATGGAAGGATGTAAGCCGTGAATTGGTTTCAAAGGCGATAGGGTAGCTAAGAAGCAAGGTGGGACAGTGAGCCTGACCAGAGATTGGCAGCAGAAAGAACCCATTCTTGCTCCTCAGTGGGAAAAGGGGGTACAAAGGAGCCCGGGGTCAGGGTCCCGGGGCAATAGCTGGAACTCAGTGTCCCTGTCCATCAGGAGCTGGCAACGTGAAAGAGACAGAGAGAGAGAGAGGGGTCACACTGGGGCTCCCCCCTCCCTCCGGCCTTCCAAACTCCCACCAGTGTTTTCAACTCACCCAACCATGTGGGAGGCCATCTTGAAGCCTGGGAAGCATGGTTCACAGTGGTCAGCCCCTGCCTGTACAGAGCAGGGAAGGGTGTGGTAGACCGCATGTTTGACACCTAGGCCTGGACTTGAACTCAGCCTAGACTGTGGTTCCTATTGGGTCGACTGGCTTCCAGGGCTCTTGCCTCCAGATTCTGCTAGCAGCTTCCTCTGATGGGCCCTTCCAGCCTGGGAACAGGGTAGGCGTCCAGCTGTTGTTAGCACCTTGATGTTTCCCACTCCTTTCCGTTTCCCTTAACTCTGCTCACAAGTCAATAAATAGTCACTTCATTAAACTCTTCAGTTAAATGTGTTGGGGATGCCATTTGTTTTCTACCAGATTTCTGACTTATAAACTCCAAATAGGAAATGTTCACTAATATGTACAACAGAAGCAAACCAGAAAATCCTTAAAGCATGCTCACAAATTGCATTTTCTTCTGGAGTTATTTTTTTATTGTCAGAAGAAAAAATAATTCAGACCCTATATTAACTATGAAAGTAGCCTTTCTTTAAATTTGAGTAAGATATAATTTAGTCCGTTAAAAATGCAGCTTTCTTTTCAAAACTTTTTCTTCAGTTAGGGGAAGGTATTTCTGCAACATTTTGACACTTGTGTTTCCTTAAGCAGCATTGAAAGGGTGCATTTGAAAGCAACCAAAAAAATAAAATAAAATATAAAAAGCCCTTTGTAGAACATATTGCACCAACTGCTTCCAATCACTGGTTTCCAATTACTGTCAAACAAGAATTCAGTTGAATTTCTTTAGCTATTTTCCTCTTTTTTTATCTTGATTTTGAATTTTTAAAAATGAATAATTTAGAGAGCACTGAAATTGTCATCTATAAATTTTACCATTCCTTCTTTGGATAGCTACAGTATGTGGCTTAAAGACATTCATAATAGATGTCCTTATTTATTATGGATAGTCTCAATTTCTGAACAAATTCCTTGAAAAGAGTACAAAGAGCTATGTGCCAATTTTCCAGAAGATGAGGTTGTGGATTAAATCATTTCTATATGTAGGAAAATTACCCAAATCTACCAATACTAATGACATGTGTCATTTTTCATAAATAAGATACGGTTACATCGACTGCAAGTTTAGGAAAAAGGGAATGTAATCCAGTAAGGCTGTTTATGTTCAGGTTACTTTTGGTAAAAATTTCACTGTTTCTTCTTGTTGAGAATTCAAGATCTTCCAATCTGGGATCATAAAACCTACAGAAAGGGTCTCTGAATCTCTGGAGAGTCTCTTTATTTCCTTAAGAGAATGCTCTCAAGGGGCCTTTTCGGTGCAAACAAATAAATTGATGACTCATTATGAAAGAACTAATGTAGCAGTCTTCACTGAATGTTTTAAAAGGTATAAACTCAGTCCCTTCACCACAAATTTCATTTTCATTGCAGAAACTGATTTGTATGAGAGTGGTTTCTGGATAAAGCTGAACAATTAAAAAAAAAAAAACCTATAAAAAGAATAATCCAACCTTGCAAGCTACTCTTGATCATTAGGACAAAGGGTTTTTTCTGGGGTTTTTTCTCTGTACTGTTTCATCATTCTTCCTCCAAGAAGGAAAATAAGAATGCAATTCTGAGTACAGAGTATTCTAAGCAAGTTCTCTAACTGGCTATAATTCTTCTCTAACAAGGCAGAGGAAGAATTTTCAGTAATTTTCCTTTTTATCAGAAATTTTTTGGGTTTCATATGTTCAAAATATCTTATTAAATACTGAGAAAACTGGGAAGCAAATGTCTGGGGCAAGGTGTCTTTGTGACCAATGATGCATCTGTTGAGGTTTGCAAGAAGCACAGTGCCCTCAGTGTGAGAAACCACTCCCAAAACAGAACCCTATAAATTTGGCCCCATCTCTAGAAGCAGCCTAATTATTTTTTAATTGATTATATTGTTGCTGGCAAACACTTTTAGAAAACTATCTTGCACAATTGGATTTTAAATATATCTTTAAGAATATCAGTTTCAGAAAGCTATCGTTGAAGCTTTCTCAGCACAAAAAAATCAGCAAGAATATTTTTTTTTTCCTTTTCCTTTTTGTTTGTTTGTTTGTTTTTTGAGTCGGAGTCTCACTCTGTTGCACAAGCTGGGATTTTTTTTTTAATCCATCTTAACAAGGCAAACGTTTAAGTAAGTATGTAAGGTCAAGGTCATAGGCTTCTGTTGCTAAGAATCCATTCACAAGTTGGAATGAGAGAAGTGTTCCCATCTGCTTTCTTCACTCTCAAGATCATTGTGAGGAGCTCAGGAGAAAAAGTTGAGTCTGTTAAAGGCCTTAGTAATTTCTGGTGGGTAACAGTTTTTATCATCATGTGGTTTTCAGTGATATGAGTGGAAAGTAAGGATTTGAAGCCAGCAAAGAGTGATTTCCACTCTAGAAGTTTGCTAGTGAAAAAGTGGGAAATAAGGGAAACACTCAAAGAGGTAAACATGTTATTCAAGTTTCTTGGAGGAAAAAAATGGGGGCCTGTTTAGGTTTAGAGCAGGGTTCTTTCACCATGAAACTATCGACATTTGAGGCTGGATAATTCTTTGTTATGGGGGTCTGCCCTATGCACTGTCAGATACTGAAAAACATCCCTGACCCCTAACTAATAGATGACAGTAGCATCACTTTTCACTAATTGTGGCAACCAAAAATATTTCTAGACATTGCCAATATCCTTTGAGAGTAAAAGCCACCTCCCATAGAGAAAAAATGGTTCCTTAGAGAAAGGATTAAGTGAGTTCAAGAAATTAACCATGGAAGAAAGGTAAATGGAGCAGGCTTCAAAACATGCAGATCAGATCAAAAGTACTTATGTGTGAACTCATCTGGGAAGGGAAAGAATGGGAGCATATGTGAAAATTTTAGGAAAGAGAGAATGCAAGTGAATGAATCTCCTTATTTTGAAAAATTACGGAGGGGACCCAGGTAGGAATTAGATGCTGAAATTGGAAGAGCCCCTGCTGGAGAGTAAGAGGGAAGTGAGCCAAGGGCAAATGAGTCATGGTTGTGTGGGAACACTGAGGCTCTGTGTACAGAAGAAATCAATCAGAAAGGTCTTATGACTTCCTCCTGGTATACTCAGCCAATCGTAATTATTATGTGACCTTTTCCAGGAAAATTCAGTTTTCAGAGGTGGCGGATTTTGGTGTTCACCAAAAGTTGGGAATTAGCAAAGCCACGAGCTAGAAAGTCAAAGGAGAGATTATTTCCATGATGCTATCAAGAACATTAATTATAATGATTTCCCAAACAAGTAGCAGGGCTCTGGTAGACAATAAAGGAGTGGGAGCTAAGAGAGGAAAGGTTTTTTTTAAATGAGAGAGGAGAACCGGTTCTGTAAGAGTAACAATAAGAGAGATGAGTGACCCCAAACCAGAATTTCAAAGCTAGAAATCTTCACCAGTTTCAGATGCAGTGAAGAGCCCAGAGAATTTGTTGGAAAATGAGGACAGTGACAAAACTGTGGAGTTAACATATTGAAAAAGTCATAAACACATATAGTAAAATAATCAAAGAAAATGTTAGGGGAAAGAGTGTAGAAAAATATCACAAGAAAACAGGAATATAAATGATGTTAATCAAAATAATGGCCTTAAACTCAGAAAACTTTTAAAACTTTTACAGTGTTAACTATGTTGAATTTTAAAAGAAAGAACTTTATAATCCATCATCTGTATCCAAAAATACTAAATCAAAATGTTCTATAAAGTGCCCACAAAATAAACTACTCAAACTTTAAATATGCTTAACAATTTTTCTTCAAATTTGGCTTCCTTTTCATTTCTCATTAAGAGCCGAAATTCTGCCAATGTTGAAATGTATAGTTTTACCTATTTTTAGTTAAATTAAAGTTTAAATACATTTTCATGATTTTTTTCTTTATGTTCCCATGTAAAAGAGTTTGGACAACCTATTCAAGGTTCCCCCAAAGAGGCTAGGATTTAGTTCAAGCAAGAAAAAGTTAACCTCCTCACCATTCTTTGGTTAATGAAGGAATTAATTTGTTTTACATCTTTCTGATTCCTTTTATCAGACAGGAGATACAATGTGGGAAAAAAATAGTATTTAAGTTAGCTCTTTAAACATATTTACTTACATGTAAGCTAAATTATTTTGTCTTTTAGCTACTTTTCATGCAGCATGTTAAGACTAAAATTCCTATGAGACCTAGCTATAAAACAGAGGAACGGACTGACCTCTAAAACGAGGCAAATAGGAGCTGGTATGTTACTTCTGTTTTACTGTATCTATCCATGACACTCCATCAGTCTTTCTTACCCTGGGGTGAGGGGAAGTCTGCAATGTTTATTTTTTACAGTTTACGTGAGAAGAACAAAATTTATCAAAGATGATTTTTGGTCTACACATTCTCTTCCCTTTATTCTGTGTCTTCCTTTTGCTTTCTGTCAATATCACCACATTAATCTAGTCTTTCCATTTCCTTAATTTTGGTAAATGCCAATCAGTCAATAATAAAAATAAATGTAAGTCATTGTGAATTAATTCAAACTGTTGATATAGACAAGTACAGAAGCAAAAGAAAATCATCTAAACAGACTTGCAGTGTTTACTAACACTAAGCATATACCTATGGTATGATGCAGAAATTTCACTTAAAGGTATATACGTCCATGATAAATGAGTGTCTATGTCCACCAAAAAGCATCTTCAAAGTCATTCATATCAGCATTATGTCCCTTAATAGGAGAAAAGATAACAATGGAATATTATACTAAAATAAAAGGAATGAATTATAAACAAGCTTAGTTATGTGCCTAGACACAAGGCAAATGTTTAAAAAAATCAATAGTACTTTTGAAAAATAGCAATGAACAATCCAAAGAATGAAATTAAGAAAACCATTTCATGTGTAGTGACAACAAAAAGAATAAAACAAAATACCAAGAAATAAATTTAACAACAACAAAAAATGCAAGGCACATACAGTGAAAATGATAAAACATTTTTGAAATAAATGGAACAAGATTCAAATAAATGGAAAGCCATCCGATGTTCACAGATTAGAAGGCCTAACCTTTCTAAGATGTAAATACTCTCAAAATTGATCTACAGATTCAATGCTAATCCTATCAAAATTCCATCTGCCTTTTAGAAAGCATAGACAATCTGATCTCATCATTTATTTGGAAACATGAGGAACCCAGAATAGCTAAAACAATCTCGAAAAAGAACAAAGTTGAAGGACTCACACTTCCTGATTCCAAAGCCTACTACAAAGCTATAGTAATCAAGCCTCTGTGGTACTGGCTTTAGAAAAAAAAAGTTGTGAATATCAATGAAACAGAAATGAGAGTCCAGAGAGAAACTTTCACATTTATGGCAAATTGACTTTTAATGAGGGTGCCAAGACAATTCAATGGGAAAATTATCTTTCCAATCATCAGTGTAAACTTTTATATCTACATGCAAAAGAAAATTTGGAACTCTAGTTTATACCTTATACTCAAAACAGATCACGTGGCTAAATGTAATAGCTAAAACTGTAAAACTCCTAGAAGATATCAGAGTAAATCTTTGTGATTTTGTGTTAAACAATGATTTCTTAGCTACAAAACCAAAAGCATAACAACAAAGGAAAAAATAGACAAACTGGGCAAATAAATTTTAATGCATCAAAAACACTATCAAGAAAGTAAAGAGACAACCACAGAATAGGAGAAAATATTTGCAAATCAAATAACTCAAAGGAGACTTGTATTCAGACTACATACAGAAACAACTACATTATTAAGAGACAAATAACTCCATTTTTAAAATGGGTAAATAGCTTAAATAGACATTTCTCCAGAGAAGAGATACAAATGGCTAATAAACACACAGAAAAAAGCTCAAAATTCTTATACATTATGTAAATATAAATCAAAACCACAATGAGCTATCGCCTTATAGCTCAGGATGGCTATAATCAGAAAACGTGGACAACAGTTAGTATTGGTGAGGATGTGGAGAAGTTTAAACCTTTGTATGTCACTAGTGGGAATGTACAAAGATGAAACCACTGTAGGAAACAATTAGGCAGTTCTTCAAAATGCTAAACATTTTAAGATAATAACCTAGCAATTGCACTCCTAGGTATATCCCCTAGAACAATAAGAACATACTTCTACACAAAAACATGTGCAACATTATTTATAATAACAAAGCAGTGAAAACCACCTAAATGTCCATCAACTGATAAACGCATAAACAAAATTTGGTATGTTCATAAAATGAAATATTGTGTAGCAATAAAAAAGAATGAAATACTGATACACACTGCTATACGGAAGGACCCTGAAAGCAGTATGCTAATTGAAAGAAGTCAGTCACAAGGGATCATGTATTTCATAATTCCATTTATGTGGAATGTCTAGAACAGGCAAATCTAGAGAGACAGAAAGTAGGATAGTGGTTGCTGGGGTGAAGCCTAGTTTGTTGACTGGGTGGGGGCAGGGCAGGGGTGGAATGGGGGGGAATACAGGGATGGAGAGGGTTGCAGGCTGGAGTGGGGAATGACTGCTAATTTGTACGAAGTTAATTGTGGGATTTAAAAAGTCTTAAAATTAGATTTGGGGGATAATTTCACAACTCTTTGAATATACTAGAAATTGCTGAATTGCATACTTTAAATGTGTGAATTTTATGGTATGTGAAATAGATGTCAATAAAGCAGTTTTTAAAAAAAGAACCAGTGATTGATACATACAACATCACAAATGAATCTCACAGACATTATAATGAGCAAAGAAAGCCACGACATAGAAGAATACATACAGTATTATTCCACTAGCATGCTGTTAAAAAAAACTTATAAAACTCATCAATAATATTATAAACCAGAATATTGATTATTCTGGGAGGATGAGTATTGATCAAGGAAGAGCTCAAGGGAAACATATAGGGTACTGGAAATATTCTATATTTTGATTTGGATGTTTGTTTTATTTACATATGAAAATTGTATCCATCTATGCACTAAGTATCAGTGCACTTTTTGATGTGCACTGATATTATATTTTGTGCATTGCAACTCAATTAAAGTTATCTTTTAAAAAACTGTGCATGTTAGTACTTTCTTAGTCATCTAAATGTAGTAAAATAATAGACTGATATGCTATTAAGAAGACAAGATTTAGAGATGAAAAACCTTTATTCTAATATTGTTTTTTCCATTTCCTGGATGGCAGATTTTGGGTGAGTGTTGGACATGTATGATTCTTGTAGTGTTAAAATGAAAGTTATAATGCTATCAGTCTGAAAATTGCCTAGAAGAAAATGCATATGAAAGTACTTTGTAAAATTGAAATATTAGTAAATGTATTATAACTTCATGGAAATTGCAAAAATTTTCAAGTAAACATATTTGGGATTTTCTAAAGTTTTCTTGAGATATCTGGTATAATAATTCTTACTAAATTGTGCTTTGTGTTAATATGATTGAACTACAGAAACGATGTAAAAGAAATAATTGAATGGAGTTCACGGCTGTTTTGTTTTTTTTAATGCTTTTTGCTACATTTCCCAACAATGATCTCCTCATGAGGAGACTCAGGAGAACTTTCTATATTTTTATATCACTAAGTCACTGGGTTTTTTTTTTAATTTATGGAAATTGATCATGCTTTTAATCTTTAAAATGTCTGTAAAAAAAGGGAGAAAATGTGTCACTGTACTTGGCAAGGAATAAGACTTCACTACATGCATTTTTTACATTGTGACCACTCTTAGCTTTATTCTATTTTCCTGATCATATGCTCACTCTGGTTCAGTTCTCAGACTCACTTTGACTTGTCTCACCACATTGGCTATATCTTGAAAATCTGTCTCAAATCATCTTTAGAAAGAGATGCTATGATGAATAAACAATAGTTATGCATCAAAACAAACCAGCTAAATCAGAATCCAATTTGCTAATCATGTCTGCTACAGAAATCAAGAACACAGATGGCAATACCATGAGAAATGCTCATAGATGTAAACACAGGTACTCTACTCCACAGAATTCACTGAAGGAGCTTTTATGTTGTCCTTCGTGCTCGTTTTAAGACCGGAACTGACTAGTCCTCAGAGGGAAGGGATTTGGGTCTATTTTGTTTACATCTCTAATCCCAGCAGCAAGAACAGTGCCTGCCTCATGGTAAGTACTTAATTAGGGTTTGTTGAATTAATTAACACTGCATATAAAATTTAATTTTGTACTTCCTCGCGGCCGTGGCTACAATTACACTAAAATGCTTTCAAACTACCATGAAAATGTCAAGTATTCGTGCACAGACAGAATGAAGTGAAAAATACCTCACTGATATTGAGCAAATCAGTTAATGCTGTTTTCTTAAGTGGAGTTTTTAAAAATAGAGATAATAAAACTGTATAGTCCAAAATGGAATTTTCCATCTAAAACACTGTTACTCCAAATTCTACAAGGAAGATGCTCAAGTATTTTTCCCTTATATAAGCATAATGTGTTACTATAAAGTCACTTATAACTTGATTTTTTATAAAATAGGCCATTACTTTAAATCAGTCAGTGATCTTGACATTTCAATTTCATGTGAAATATTCATTTGGTATTTTATGGAAAAGATGGCAAAGGGATTGTTTTTAAAGAGATTAAAGATGAAAAAAAAAACACAAGACAGAACAGCAATGAAAATGTAAGCTAGAAAGCAGGTGAATGAGAAATCATGAATTTAACATGCCTGAATCCTGTGTTAACAGCAAGAAACACTGAGAGCCAACTTGATCCATGCTCTAGAATTCTCAAGGACTCTGAGACTGACAGCAACAGGCACTTTTGGAATTGAATGAAATAGGGACTTGAAAATGATTGAAGAAAAGCATTTTAAGAGCAGTTATTGTCTTTACTGCTCCCTGCCACTGAGTGAAAGCTCTTCCTTCACTCAAGGAAAAGACCATAGGCTTCTTCTCTGGAAAGGATAAATGGAAGTCCTTTTTACTGGGAATGCTAGACATTAAAAAGTTGGTGATTTTTTTTGAACCAAATAAATGGACATTGAGTGAACATATGCTTACTAAATACTGAAATGCCCAATCTTTAGAACAAGTAAAGCCTGGCCTTTGCCCTGCAGGCAGAAGATCAAATAAGTCTTCTCAGAAGAATCTAACCAGCCCAAGTGGAAAGATATGGAATATTGACTTTGGGTTGTCCCAACACACAACCAAGTAGAAGAGTATTCTATACTGGAATTAAATATCAATTGACCCCATTTTTTGTGTCAAGAGCTTTTATAATTAGCTTTTAGTCTATATAAAAGCAACTAGTTTTTGCACATTGACCTTCTATGCTGTGGCTTTCCTAAATTAGCTTAACAATTGTGGATAGCAGTTGTATACAGATTTCTTAGAATATTCTACATTATCAATCAAGTCATCTGGGAATAGAGATAGCTTTACTTCCTTTACAAGCTTTATGAGTTTATTCCCTTTCTTGCCTAATTGCAAAGGCTAGGTTCTCCAGTTCAATTTTGACCTCAAGCAGCAAGAGTCAGTATCCTTGCTTTGTTCTCAGGGAATAAGCAATCAATGTCAGATATGATGTAAGCTGTGGGTTTTTCTTGGGAGGACATGTATTGACCAAGAAGGGGCACAAGAGAAACTTCCTAGGTACTGGAAATTTCCTTTGTTTCTAATTTGATTAAATTTTTTATTATAAATGGATATTGAATATTTTCATACATTTTTCTATATCTCTTAAAATGATCTTTTTTCTCCTTTATTCTGCTAATACAGTGAATTACATTGGTTGATTTTTCAAAGGTTAAGTCAACTTTGCATTTCTTGAACTTATTTGTTAACAATTAATTAAGAATCTTTGGATCTGTGTTCATAAGGGATACTGATATGTAGGTTTGTAGGCACATATACATTTATATGTGTGTATTTTTAATGCTTCTATCTGGTTTTGGTATCAGAATGATATCGACCTCATTAAATGAGTTAAATAGGACTATCATCTGTTACTTTCTGAATAATTTAGTGTAATTATTTCTTTTTTAAATGTTCAGTAGAATTCACCAGTTAAACCAACTGAGCCTGATTTCCCAATGAGCTTTCTAGTCTTCTGCTCAAATCCCATCCAAGGCTTGCCCCAATCTGAGTATGAGAATCAACTGGCAAGCCTGGAAGAAATATACCCCAATAGCAGGTTTGGATTTGATTGTCTGTGGTAGACCTAAGCATCAGTATTTTTAAAAAATTCTTTAGGTGATTCTGATTATACCTAGTGTTAAAATCCTCTGCTGAAACATGAAAACTAGAGACAAATTGCCAGAAAAAAAGCAAACCGGAAGAAACAGAGATTCTGGAAGGAAGTGAGAGCTCTAAGTACGTTAGTACTGATCTCATCAGAGACATGAGAGAAGCTATCCAGACCATGAAAGAAAGAACAAGATGCCATGAGCAAGTGGCATCAGGAGCTCCATATATTGTTTTCAAAGACCTGATACCACACAGAGTTAGGGCTCAGACTCGGAAGTGAATCAGAATTGATTTCATGTAGTGGATCACCACATTTTACTGACTTTATGAACTTGAGCTGGTTATTCAAGTTCTTTGAGACTCCATTTCCTTATCTACAAAACGCCAATAGTCATAGCATCCACCCAATGGAGTTGCTGTGAATATTAAATGAGACAATACTTGTAGTTAGGAGAGTACCTGGCACAGTGAATTAATCATATATGGTAGTCACTCCAACAGAAACTCCTTTGATTGTCACTTGTTATATTGAGTCAAATAGAAATAAGGCCCCTGGCAGCATTAAGTTAAATTATCTAACTAGTGAAATTACCATCCTAGTCTAAAAAATTAAACAGCACATTATCGATGAAGAGGGTGGGATGAGAGGAAAGACTGCAGATTAAAATTATTTTAATGTGGTGATTATTCATTGCAAAATGTGTCCTCATTTACAAAAATTAGCTTGGAAGTTGCTCGCTCACATTTCTTCGTATTTGGCACAAGTTCCAATTTGCCACAGAACCCTTGAACAGTCAAAAGCATCTGTGCAGCAAATCATAGAACAGACTAGAAGAGTGGCCCTAGGGATGATCATTCATTATACACTTCCTTCAGCTTTAGTCTAGTTTTGTTTCCAGAATTCCCTACTTTGATAACATGCTGTAGAGTAAAATAAATAATTAAATCTATAATTCTCTACTTCCACCAAAGATATTAGTCCGTCTTCTCAAGGCCAGAAGGAGTATTAAAGACAATAATGTCCAGAAAACACCATTGTTTGGCACATACTCTGTAATAAGTGTTCATTGGCATTTATCACTATCATTATCAATATGACTCAGGATAGGGCTGACTAATGTGAACTTGAAGTTTATCATATAAATGTGAGAAGTTTAGTCATACCCTCACCTCAAACAATTCCCTTAAAATAGTTACTTGAGATTCGACAGTTGTTTATTTTCAGATATATTCCGTTTGTAGACTATCTGTAGTGTTCATTAGTACTAAAGACATGCAGAGTTTTGAGACAGAATCACTTGATCAATCCATATTCATTACTTACAATGTTTTGCTTTGGAGACCAGTTATAAATGTGAAGTAGTTAATGTTCAAGAATGATTTAGTAAGCGATCAGAAAGATTCTAATTGCCTTAAATGACCGGATGCCCTTCCCTGGAAACATTGTATCTTTTTGAACATTGGAGATGAGAATAGCCTTCTTGGAGGTAGGCCCAAGTCCCATCAGTAACTTAAAATATACTTCTTTGTCAGAAGTATTAATATATGTTTTGCCTTTTTTGAGTCCATGGAAGATGTGAGTCCATGGAGAATGGCAAGGTAGTCATCAATTAGGCTCCATAAACCTCAGAAAGAGCCTAAACATTATATTTCTTAGCTTTCAATCAGCTTCATTTGGAATTTTCAGATCTGAAATGAATGATGCTTAGATATGTTCCACCATCATCTTTTCCAGAAATTGATAATTTAAAAATATTAAAATTTAGGGTAACCCCTTTTGGTCCCCTCCCACTGTGGGAGCTTTTCCTCTCAATAAACCCTGCTTTCTAAAGAAAAAAAATTAAAATTCCTCAGGTTACAAAATACTAACATGAAATGGCTCACTTTTCATGCTCTAACTATGACCTGGGAGAATATGTAAAGTCTAGAAATTGTCTGTTTCAAATACTCTCTACAGGTAATCAAATACAATCACCTCTCATAAAAAGACACACTTATAAAGTCTCAGCTAGTGTCATTTGCAGGAGGTAACACCACTTAAGCAAGAACATTTTTAAATGGAAAAAAAATCATCAGTGAGGTCATTACACATGGGCTTTTGGGCAAAAGCTGGCAATCTTCTCTTCTTTATCTTTGTATTCTTGGAAGTATCTAGCCTAGTTAGAAAAAGAATATAACAATCATCTTAACATTAAGTAAAGGGCCTGAAACTATTTCTTTTTAGGGCTATTGAAACGAAAAATACAATTGTACATTCTCTCACCAAGGGCTCTAATTTAAATTTGCATTTCTACCCAGAAAATATCTCTTTGATGACACTTAGATTCCTCCTTTATAGAAAGAGGACTGTTAACCTTTATATTCAAAACTTCTTATTCATGGACCTCCCTCAAATCCCTGTGGCAGTTCCAGAAGGGCTCCTGGAATATATATATAGAAATAGCTCCACCAAGAATTGTACAGAGTCTCGGTCACCCAAAGAATTAGTATCCTATTGAGACCTTCAAATTAGAAAAGTTGAGAGACCACTTTTTGCCCCTATACATTAGAAAATGAGACTGAATACATAAAAATGTATATGAGCATTTTTGTCTCTTATAGTGCTTTACTTATTTTTTCTGTGCTTTCGTTTTCTAAATCTCTAAGAGAGATTTTAGCAAGATTAAACCATAAGATGACTGCACTAATGATTCCAAAGCACTTCCACTCAGATTCCTTCTCCAGTAGGAAATAAGACCACATTTACAACAATAATAACAGCACTCTTTGCTTTAATTACTTCTTCCCGGATGGCATTTTTCTTGGAAAAATGCTAAATAGATGTTTTGACTATTTGCACTGTGACTCTCAAACATCCACGCACTTCCACTTGTCTAGAAAAAAAATCTTAGAAAATTCAGAAGCACTTGTTGCTTTAAATACAGATGGTTTGGTGAAGGGAGGCATAAATATAAGGAAGGACTCCCCCCCCAAAAAAACCTGGAATTTATTTATAAAAAATTGTGTATTTGTTCTTACATGTATTAACTTCGGTCACCTTCACCAGTACTCTCCGTTTGATGCAATACACCTATCGAGACACTTTTTCCTCTTCTCAAAACAGTTTTGAACCCGTCAATTTTGATGCCTTTTGATGCCTTTTTACCGCTTCCACACTGGCAAAACATTTTCTTTTGAGGACTTTTTTCATCCAGAGAAGCGAAAAAATAGTTGCTCAGGGTGAGATCAGGTGAATAGTGGTGAGATCAGGTGAATAGGTGGTACGGAGGTCATGTCGGTTTTGTTCCAAAACTGCTGAATACTCAGCACAGTGTGGGCCGGTGCACTCATAAATCACCCATGATGAAATGGGCACATGCGTTCAAAGAATCTCCACACACACACACAAAATTAACTGAAGTTGAACACAGCCTCTCACAACAATGCTAGCGGGTACACTAATACCAACGGGTACCTAGAACACTTACTTAGTTTGGGAAGCCTGTACTACATGGGACCCGCCTTCCAAAAAATAATTTCGGGCTTTTTTTGGGTCCCCTCCTTGTAATCTCATAAACTGATTCTTAATAAGTGGTTCCCTTGGAGAATGACTTCCTGTTTTGCTCTAGGAATAAATGGTAACTGCACTTGACACGGGTATGGTTGGTAATGCAGACTCTTTATGGAGTTAGATTGTATTTTCATTCTTCCACACTTGCCCCTCATTGACACCACTGTGCCTCACCAAAATGGCAAATTGATTTCCAAAAGCGTCCTTGTAGGGAAAGGAACAGATATTTATTTTTAGAGAAGCCACAAGGACCATACTCTTGCACAAAGAGGTCAGCTGGCCTGAAAAAGAGCCAACTCCAGTTGTATAATGAAAACTGACCCCGGCTCTGAAATCTCACTTGGACACTTCCAACAAGATGTCATCACTATTCAGCCTATGGTATTTATATGGGATGGGTTAGTTTAATAAGCTGTTTCACCAACTTCTTAACTTTCACTGCAAATATTTCCCCAGAAGCCAAGGCCTCCAATCCCACTCATTTCGTGGGCTTGAAGAATTAATTATAGTGCAGATTCTACAAAAGCGTGTAGAAAGAGCTACAAGCCTCTATGCCTGCTGGTTCCTAAATTGCCTGCCCTTATCTCCTTTGTTGTTTTTGTTTGTTTGTTTGTTTACTCTGTTTTATCTTTATTTATTTATTTTTTTTGAGTTGGAGTCGGAGTGTAGTGGCTGCTCCCAGCCACCGCAGCCTCGCCTGCTGGGCTCCGCGATCCTTCCGCCTCAGCTTTCCAAGTAGCTGAAACTACAGGCATGCGCTACCACACCCGGCTGATTTTTTGATTTATTGTAGAGATGAGGTCTCGCTGCCCAGGCGGGTCTCGAACCCGCGGGCTCAGGCAATCCACTCACCTCAGCCTCCCAAAGGCACAGGATTACAGTCTGAGCCACTGAGCCCGGCTCTGTTTTATCTTTAGTTAGCAGAAGTTCAACATTCTAGAGCGTCAAAATAACCTGCGTATCTTCCACAAGCATGAATTCTTTAAAGGGTCACTCATCTCATTTTACAAAATATGGTACTCCATCAGGCTTAAAATCAACAACAAAAGAGAAAAGTTCATTAAGTTACACACATGAACCAAATGTGGTTCCAATCTCAATTTAAGTCAAAGTGACTATTATGTTAAACTATTTTTGCAACTCATTGTTTTAAAGTTTGGATATCAAATATTTATTATTTTTATTTAAAAAAACACGAAGTCTTTTCCATATTCCACCAACTTGAAAAGCAAAGGTCTTATTGGCATATATGGTTCTCATATAATTGCAATCATTATGCACACACCATACGATCGCTACTTATTATTTAGCAAAGAGTTTTCTGTGTATCTCTGTAGTCCACAGATTTGCCATATTCACAGGCAATAAAATACTTTATTGAGAGATCACAATGAACTAATTTACCTCTCATACATAGACATTTGCTATGACGTCTAAAATATATACATTAGGATTAGGCACTGTATCTGTTTCCTAGGACTGCCATAACAAAGTACCACAGACTAGGAAAGTTGAGAGACCACTCTTTTCCCCAGATGTTAGAAAATGAGGCTGAATACATAAAAAAAGATGTGTACGAACAACATTGTTGAACAATGTTTTGCTGGCTTAAAACAATAAAAAATGATTCTCAGCCGGGCTCGGTGGCTCAGCCTGTAATCACATGCCTTTGGGAGGCTGAGGTGAGTGGATTGCCTGAGCCCGCGGGTTCGAGACCCGCCTGGGCAGCGAGACCTCATCTCTATAATAAATCAAAAAAATCAGCTGGGCGTGGTAGCGCGCGCCTGTAATTCTGGCTACTTGGAAGGCTGAGGCGAAGGATCGCCGGAGCCCAGCGGGTCGAGGCTGCGGTGGCCGGGAGCGGCCACTGCACTCCAGTCTGGGCGACAGAGTGAGACTCCAACTCAAAAAAAAAACAAAAAACAAAAAAAAAAATGATTCTCTTTCCATTTTAGAGGTTAGAAGTCTGAAACCAAGGTCTGGCAGGGCAGTGCTCCCTCCAAATTCTATGGGGGAGAATCCTCCCTTGAGGCTTACAGCTTCTGTAGCCCTGGATATTCCTGGGTCTGTGGCAGCATGACCCCAGTCTCCACCTCACGTGGCCATCACCCTTCTGTGTCCCGTCTCTCTTTAGAAGGCCACTAACCATGTTAGGTTACAGGTTCATCTCCCTCCAGGATGACCCCAGCTTAGCTATTTACATTCGCAACAACCCAGTTTTCAAATAAGTTCACATTCTGAGGTCTTGGAAAGAACATGAACTTTGGGGGAGCCTTCTCCAACCTTATATGTGTACCCTAAGCCATTATTTATAGATATGCTAGCATCCTCAGTTTTCAGGGGACAGAAAAATAAAATGCTCCACATTTTCAAAATCTGTGATTTCCAAAAATATATATGTATTTTATTTGTCTTATCTCTCCAATCTGTAATTTCTGCAAGAAAAAGTCTTCTGCTTTTCACATTATTTTGTAAAATTTTGATTCACCAACAGGCATAAAATCCAGCTACTGTCCACTTTATATTTAGAGGACTAAAAATGCTTTACAGCAATCATAAATTTAGTTTCATCTCCTCTAATCCAGGGGGCTCCAGACCCCAGGCGGTGGACTGATACTGGTCCATGGCCTGTGTGAGGAACTGGGTCACACAGCAGGAGGTGAATGGTATGAGAGCAACGTTTAATCTGTATTTACAGTGTTTCCCTATCACATGCATTATCACCTGAGCTCTGCCTCCTGTCAGATCAGTGGTGGCATTAGATTCTCATAAGAGTGCGAACCCTATTGTGAATGTGCATGCAAGGGACCCAGGTTGCACACTCCTTATGTGAATCAGATGCCTGATGATCTGAGGTGGAGCTGAGGCGGTGATACTGGCACTGGAGAGTGGCTGCACATACAGATAAACACTAGCAGTGAGGTTTGACTGCACAGAGACAGTAATAAACCAGTTGCTTGTAGATGCAAAGCCTTATCAGTGAGTGGCAAGTGAGTAGATGTACTTCAACTATACAGCTGCAGCTGGTGGCAGGCTTTGAGTCAGAATTCAATACTTATTTTAGTCCACATGTGGCCCACCCATTATTTTATTTACCACTTCCATTCATGCCTCTTTTATTAATGTTGAGTTGAATAATTATTTTATTATGTATTACAATATAATAATAATAGAAGTAAAGTGCACAATCAAAACAATGCTCTTGAATCATTGTGAAACCATCCCCTCTACTCCTGGTCTGTGGAAAAATTGTCTTCTATAAAATCGGTCCCTGATGTCAAAAAGATTGGGGACCACTGTCAATGTTCCTTCTTCCCAGAGACAACAAATTTCTCTACAGATTTCTGACTTTGACAGGAATTTGTGATGGCATGGAATAGTTTTACATTCCTCAAAGTCTGTAGAGGGGATCCCACATCCCCCAAAAAAGAGAAGCTTATGTATAGAAAACAAACAAATAAACAAAAAACAGCATTTCTTTCTTATCCTTTACCACCATTCAACATTCAACAAATATCAGAACTTTAGGAAACCCCAATGTACTCTTGACAGCCCATGGAAGAGTCTAAATGTGAGAAACCATCATATATCTCTTTAATGTGGAAAGAGCGTCTGAAAATTCACGGTGCCAAAAAGTATCAGCTTTGCCAACATTGTATAAAGAGGAGGACCTTACGTATATGTTTTCTTCAAACATCTTTCTTTTAAAAAAGAGTAGAAACAGAATATCCCTATCCTCTCCCCTCAACTCATCTACCATCAATACTTCAGAACATGTTTTCAAGGGTCTAACATGACACAGGACACCGTGTGAAGGAAAAGAAAGAATGTGTGAAAGTTGTCAGACTCAAAATGGGGTCACTAAATCTAAGAAAATTCTGACAAGTACAGCCGGGAAGGTCATGATAAGAGGGTTTTCATGCTTAGATGCTTGATAACAAAAATTATTACAAAAGACTGCAAAAACCTTGCACAAAGTCTGTTGCGATCTAACACAGAAAAATACTTCCACGAGAACATCTGTCAAGCAACTGCTTGTCCAACCTCGGACTGGCATCACCCTTGTTCTTGATCTTGGTCACCAAGGATAGTTATTTCACAACAATTATGCAATCCTCCTCATTTTTTCCCTTTCAACCCCTTTATTTTCTTTTTCCTCCCTGAATACACACACAGTTTACAGTGGCAGGCGGATTTCCATTGCAATGTCCTATTTGCCAATAAATATCTTTTCTGATAAAGAACTTCTCTCTGTTATTTAGGTTGACAAGTGGCACCACATTTATTCTGAGGGTTGAGATCACTAGTAAAATTATTACAGTTTGTTGTTTTGCCAAACTTTCTGGAATCTTAAAAGGTAATTGTTCAGGGGGGAAAAAAACCAATATGGTGCATGGATTGGCTTGATGAAGTCATCATGAAGGCATGGTTGTGGATACTCAGGTTATCTAAAAAATGATAGACTGTTAGAGGTACATTTAGTATCTTCAAAGGCCCTCAGACAGATATAAGCACTTGCGTATGGGATGAATTAGTACTTATGGACTTGACATAGTCTGTATACTTGCCAATCAATAGCAGAAATGCTTTTCAAACCTAAAGCTAAATATCATTTTCCAGCCATGCAATCTTCACATTTTAGTGCTAGAACAGTGGATCTCAATTTTAGTTTCAGGTTTTTAAAAAAATCCTAAAGCTCAGACCATGCTTTAGACCAATTAAATAATTATCTTTAGGGGTGGAGTTCAGGCATCAATACTTTTTTAATCTTTCAAGTGATTTCACTACATATTCAAGCTTGAAAGCCACTTAATTCTGTGATACTTTCCAGATCACTAAAGATATGAAATTTGGAGACCCTGCAATCAAGTCTTTTCTTAATTTGCCAAGTTTGTGATCTCAAGCTAGTCACTTAATGTGAAAACCCTTTATTATTTCTCTTACTATCTAGCCCCAAATCTTCCTTTTATAAACTACCACAAATAAAAGGTTAAATGGCTCTTTGATAAAGGAGATTCCAGAATTATTGGCACTACTTGTTAAACATAATTCAATGTCAAAGCTAATTTTAATCTCTAATACAAATTTCCATTCTCCAATACATCTAACATGTCTGTGAGTTGGAAAGAAGTAGGAAAATATATAACCCAAAATGTTAACAGTGATTATCACCGAGTATAGGAATCGTGGATATTTTTCTGCTTCTCTCTCTCTCTCTCTCTCTCTCTCTCTCTCGTTTTTTTCCTTCTAGAAGAAGGAATACAACCTAGGTGTCAGGCTGTTCTAGTTCCAAGCTAACGTACACACGTCAGCCAGAAGCCAACAAGAAAACCCAGTTCTGTCACACTCTGCAACCCTCTATAAATCATTTGCTCCTCAGCAATCTGCCTCCACAGGTAAGACAACACGGCTTTGTTACCTGGAAAAAAAAGTTGCACCATCTCCAGGCTTAGACTCACCATAGTCCGTCTGCATAGCTCGGTCTCTTTCCCTCTAACCTTTTCTCTTCTGTGTGACCTTAACGGGGTACCTCCCAGGGTAGAGTTGACAAGAGGACAAAACCACACACCGCCCCTTACCCCACTTCACTTGCATGTGATTCTTTCATGACATATCATGAACAGGGTCCTCTTGCCCCGGCTCCCAGCTTGGACTGAGCCAAGATTTCCACAAGCCCACATGAGTCCCACTTTGAACCTCTGCTCTTGGTCTGCCATTTTCCTCTTTCTCTCTTAATTCTATTCTTCACAGAGTCTTGGTTTTCTTATTTATCAACCATCAACATGCATTCCTCATGTACCCTTAAAAAGTGTCTTAAGGCCAGTCATCCCAGTACTTTGGGAGGTAGAGGCCAGAGGATTACCTGAGCCCAGGAGTTTGAGACTAGTGTGAGCAACTTGGCCAAACCTCATCTCTACGATCAACTTTTTAAAAAATTAGCCAGGTGTAGTGGTGAGTGCCTGTAGTTCCAGCTACTTGAGAGGCTGAGGTGGGAGGATTGATGACCTGAACCCAGGAGGTCGAGGTTGAGATGACTGCAAGCATACCACTGCATTCTAGCCTGGGCAACAGAGTGAGACTCTGATTCAAAATTTTTTTTTAAAAAAAAGGTGTCTTAAAATGGACAGGTTGCATCTATGACACTATTCACTTATCTTACAAATATTTATTGCATATTCTTCATGAGCTATGCCACATGCTGACACCAGGAATCATTGTCCCAGTCCTGGTGGGTAAGACAAATGTTAAAGAAATAAACACATGAATGAATCTATAAGCACTTATTGTGTTAAGAAGGCAAATTATCATGGTGCTTTGAGAGAGAAGAAACAGATGTCAGGGCACAATGTAACTTGAGTGGGAAGGGAAGACTTCTAGGAGGGATAAAACACTTGAATTTATTTCTTGTGTATGATCAGATTAGGAGCCTATACAGCAAAGAAATATTTTAGCCAAGAGAGTGACAGAATGCCATTTGTACTTTTAAAAGATCACTTGAGTTTTGGGGGGTTTGGGGGGTTGTTGTTGTTTTTTGAGTCGGAGTCTTACTCTGTCGTCTAGGCTGGAGTGCAAGGGCATGCTCACAGCCACCCCAGCGTCGACCTGCTAGGCTCCGGCGATCTTTTCACCTCAGCTTTCCAAGAAGCTGGAACTACAGGTGCATGCTACCACGCCAAGCTCATTTTTGATTTATTTTAGAGACAGGTCTCGCCAAGTTACCCGGTCTGATCTTGAACCCATGGGCTCAGGCAACCCTCTCGCCTTGGCCTCCCAAACTGCTGGGATGACAGGCTGAGACACCAAGCCCAGCCTAATTTTTATTTTACTTAATTAAATTTTTTTTATTATAAAGATATGAGGTACAATTTATTGTAGAGACGAGGTCTCACCAAGTTGCCCAGGCTGGTCTCCAATACACAAACTCAGATAATCCACTGTTGCCCTCCCAAAGGGCCGGGATGACAGGCTGAGCCACCGAGCCTGACCCACTTCAGTTTTTACATGGAGCATGTTTTACTAGCAATCCAGACCACTCAGCATGGCGGTAATCTGGAATACACAAATGTAAAAACAGGAATTATTTTATTTCAACAGTATCTTGCTATTTCTCTAAACCAGGGGCCAGCAAGTACAGTTGGCCTATAAGCAACACAGGTTGGAACTGTGTGCATCCACTTATATGCAGATTTTTTTCAACCAAATGAAGATCAAACATACAGTATTCAGATGCAAAGCCCACTTGTATCCAACTTTTCTTTTCTCTTGCTTTTTTGAGTCAGAGTCTCACTCTGTTGCCCAGGCTGGAGGACAGTGGTATGCTCACGGCCACCACAGCCTCTACTTACTGGGTTCAGGAAATCCTTCTGCATTCCAGTAAGTGGGACTATGGGCATGTGCCATCATGTCCAACCATTTCTTATTTATTTATTTGTTTGTTTGTTTGTTTGTTTTTGCAGAGATGAGGTCTCACCAAGTTGCCCAGGCTGGTCTTAAACCCCTGGGCTCAGACAGTCCTCTTGCCTCCACCTCCCATGGTGCTGGGATTACAGGTGTGAACCATCATGCCCATTGTGTACCCTACATTTCTATTCATGGGTTCCATAGGACTGACTGCAGGACTTGCATATGTTTGGATTTGGGTACAGGTGGGGGTACTAGAATCAATTCCTCAGGTACACCGAGGGACAGTGTTATAGTTGGCAGAGCAAATCTGGCCCACAACTTGTTCTTTGTAAATAAAGCTTTATTGAAATATAACCATGCCCATTTGTTGTAACGTCTACAGCTACTTTCCTGCTACAAGGGTAGCGCTGAGTAGCTGTTACAGAGACCGACCATGTGACCCACAAAGTCACAAATATTTACTGACTCCTCAGAAAACATTTGCAAAAGCTTCTGCAGAGGTTCCAGTACTTGATTTCTGTTGATATTTCAGTCACTAGGTTAGGTCACATGGCCAGCCCTAGATACAAAGGTGGCTGGGAAAGAAAGTGCCGGGCTTCCAGCCCCTGTGGAAGAGGCTCAGAAAGCACTATTGAGTAAACCATGAAGTGGTGTCTCTCACAGGTGTGTCACAGTTAGAAAACATGGTGACTCTACCATCTTAAAACTTAACCTCCCTGAGCCCTAATTTCCTTCGCATAAAAAAGAGGGATGATGATATTTGCTTCTTATGTTACACAGAGGATTAAATCAGGTCATGAGGAGTGTTAATTGTACACACAAATTTCCTGGAGGTTGGTATGTTCAGTAACTTTAACTTTTCTCCTTCCTCGGAAGGCCTCTTACAGTTCAGAATATTTGTGCTTTTATATAACTTTAACTTGTCACGGCTCATAGTAGGCACTTGTTCAGAAATGTAGAATAAAAAACAAACGTTCTTGTTTAATTCTGCTTGGTAAGTACAGAAGCATCTTCGAAAACACAACTTTTGCAGCGTTTTTAACAAAGCCCTCCTGGAGAAGGGTGGGTTAGAGGAAATGGCAGTCTTCTTTTTATTGGTGATAACAACAGTGACTGAACAGAAGAAAAGACTGGGAGAACTTCCAGATGGCCGCGGACCACTCAAATGAGCTACACCACCCACCTCCTTCCCAGATGAACACGCCATGCTCCCAAGACTCAGGTAGCCCCGTCGTCTGGGGGTCAGAGGAATGCCTCTGTATATAACCACATCTCAGATATACAAGATGTCTTTTGGAAGCCAGTAATCTAGAAATAAGTGGAGCCTTCCTGAACAAGTCATGCCACAGTTTCCAGGACTCTGAAGAGAAGGTGGGAAGGGGACTCCGTGACACAAGGTTCCTGGAATCTGTCCCCACTTTCAGGCCTCTCGATTGCTTCTGACAACAAAGTGTGACATCAGAATACATCGGTTTAAAGAACTGTCTTTGGAGCAAAAGTATTTCTTGAGATATGTAAGTTATTAAGGTTTAGTTGAGAAACCTGACTTTTCTCAAAATGTTGACAAATGCTTTATGACCAACACTTGTACCTCAAACAAATCTTATCTATATTCTATTAACCAGATGTCTTTTTAAAAAAATATATAAATCTTCACACTGTCTTCATTTAGGTCTTAGTGATGCTTTAAAAAAAATTTAAAACTCTCACAAGGAACAGTGCATTGCCCAAGTTCACTGTTCATCTTTGCAAGGAAAAGATGAGGACAAGATTGTCATGCATCATAATTGACAATACATGATATTTTGATACCCATCCAATTTTTAAATGTTTGCCAGTGAATGAGATTCCGTTAATTTGAAATATAAAAATGTTAAATGTAGCATTCATGGGTCATGTCTGGGGCTTCCTAGAAATAAGATATGAAGTCCAAGTATAATATATTCACAGTGATCATGCAAAACTACAGAATAACTTTATTTGGGAAAATAGCAACCGAAAGCTACAGTATGTGATTGGCTACAGAGCACTGGATCATCTAGAAAAGAGCTCTTGGTATTTGTGAAGTTCTGAAAATACTGGAGTGCAGGGTTGGCCTTTGCCCAGTTGTTCCCAAAGCAAACCCAGGGCTTCCCAGATTCTAAGCACAGTCAGTGACCAAGGCTACCCTTCCCCAAGTGACAGCCCTGCCAACTTCCAAAGACAGGGCACTTTCAGAACAAGAGGCCAAGATAAGACCTACCACTTGACAAGGAATTGGCAAAATGAACCTTGGCACGGTTGCTGGAAAACTTGGTTCTCTAAGAACAAAAGAGCCATGCCTCTTTTTCTTTTCCCTTCTCACTAAGGAGAGTGAACACTCAACTCCAAGTTATGCAGATAATGTTCCATTTATTTTGGAGGAGTTACTGTAACTCCATGGTTGGCACCACTTAGAAGAAACAGAAAAACAGAAATAAAGGGTACAGCAGTAAATAAACTTCTTGCCATCAGAATTCTACAAAGCCCAGAAATAACTGTTTCCCTGATTTTTTGGACCAATGTGAAGACATTTTTAGAACTTGGGAAAAAATGTATTTCTGAGTTATTCTTGTCATCTTACTGATTCAGCTGGATCCAGTGTAATAATGAAGTAAATTACTTTCTAATTGGCAATTATGGTCGCCAAAAAAGTCCAAAGCATCAGGAAGGTAGTCTACTTAGCTAAGAATGTAGGGTCTTTCCCCTTGCTCTACAATTCTTTCCCTTCCACCACCTAATTTTGCTACTTAAGTTACCCTTCAGTCTCTTTCCCTACACTTAATTTATTTTTGAAAACCTCTTCACCTCTCCCACCCAGTCACTCACTATCACACAATTTGGTTCCCCACCACCTTCTTAAAACGACTTAAAAGTTGCCAAGGGCTGGGCTCTGTGGCTCAGCCTGTAATCCCGCGCCTTTGGGAGGCTGAGGTGAGTGGATTGCCTGAGCCCACAGGTTCGAGACCCGCCTGGGCAGCGAGACCTCCTCTCTACAATAAATCAAAAAATCAGCCGGGCGTGGTAGCGCATGCCTGTAATCCTGGCTACTTGGAAGGCTGAGGCGGAAGGTTTGCCGGAGCCCAGTAGGTT
>NW_007246690.1:117666-134991 GCF_000164805.1 Carlito syrichta | reverse complement strand
CAGCCTCGACCTGCTGGGCTCCAGCAATCCTTCCGTCTCAGCCTTCCAAGTAGCTGAAACCATAGGCACATGCCACCATGCCCGGTTAATTTTTGATTTCTTGTAGAGACAAGGTCTCACCAAGTTGCCCGGGCAGGTCTCGAACCCGCGGGCTCAGGCAATCCACTCACTTCAGCCTCCAAAAGTGCTGGTATTATAAACTGAGCCACCAAGCCCAGCCCTATCTATTCTTTTAAAAGCTTTCTTAGCCTTTGACCAGTGTGACATCTCGCTTTTCTTCCAGCTTCTCTGATCATTTTCCCTCAGTGTCTTTTGCTGAACCTTGGGCTTTTAGTCATATGTTACTGAGGTATATTTCTTTACATGTTCTTATATCACTGTTGATGGTCATTGAAGTGGTCGGCCCTGCTTAAGGTTCTGAATCCAGTTCTACTTTCTCCCTTGTCTCTACAAGTTCTCCCTGTGTTATTTCACCCATCCTCAGGTTTAAATGATCAGCTCTATGTATCCTCTCCTTTTGGGGCCATCCTGGACTTCTTTTATTGTTGCCTATGTCATCTTCCTGATGCTAGTTTTACTAACTACCTCTCATCTTATAGAAACTATCTTTCCCCCCTCTCATTCTCTTCTTTTCTCTTTTTATTCATTTTATATTTAATATAAAATGTTTGTCTCAAAAGTTGCCCAAACTTAGAACGCTAGAAAGAAGAGAAAACTCACTGATAAGCCCACACCCAAAGTCAATCATTTTTCCTTTAGTGGGCTTTCTGCCAGAATTTTTCAAGGTATAGGTATTTTAGGAAGTCAGCATCAACCTTCAAAGATCAGATAAATTTATTATATTTAATGTGTTCCAAAACATAAAAAAACCTTCGAAATACCTTTTTTGAAACCAGCAAAATATTGGTAAGAAATGACATAGATATCTTACCATAAAGAAACACCAGGTCAGTCGTGTGGAAATTATGCAAAAATACTAAATAAAGTATGAGAAAGTACAACATAATAGAAAAATAACAGAGGAGAAAAAAGCACAAGAATGCAATAAAAGCTCAATTTTAAGAACTTTTTTGATTTAAAATAGCACATTAAGTTGGAAACAGTGGCTTCTATTTGTAGTCTCGTCTGTATGGGAGGCTGAGGGGGGAGGATTACTGGAGCCCAGGAGTTCAAGTCTGCAGTAAGCTATGATTATGCCACTGTACTCCAACCCAGGTGGCAGAAGTGCTCAGCCTCCCAAAGTGCTAGGATTACAGGAGAGAGCCACCACACCAGGCCTCAAATACCTTTTATTAAATAATCTATCCTTACTCCATTAGATTAAAAAAATTCCATCTTTATAATAGATTAAACTCTTTTATGTATTTGATCTATTTCTGAATCCTGAGACTTCAACTTAAATAATAATAATAATACATTAATAGAACAAGAAAAAATTCTATTCATTGTTTCTAATGATGCCAAGTTAAGATGTGTGATAAAATTCAAATTGCATTCCTACCTAAAAATAACTCTAGTATTTGCTGGCCTTGCTAACGGAATTTGGATATTGTTTCTTCTTTCTGTTTTAAAACCATTTAAATAGACTGGATTTATCTGATCTTTGAAGGATGAAAATAAGAATGGACACCTCTTTTTTGACAATACTAATATTTACCTCAGCATCATGCTTAAAAAATAAAAATGAGAAAAATTTCCTTTGATGTCAGGAACAAGGAAAGAAATTCCAGTTTTCTATTGTCCACAAAGTACCAAACAATGCATTTAGACAAAAGAAGTGTAAGGTATCAATATGAGAAAGAAGGTAAGCCAGTAGTCATTTGCAGATGATGTGCCAGTATGCATGAAAAATTTAAGATCACTTAAGGGAGAAACCTAGAAACAATAAGATTTGCTTCGGTAGTTTTGCATCATTTTCGCAAACAAGACTGATCTGTGGTTTCCTTTGGAGAGACTGTCTAAGGAATAGTGTTTGCCAGCCTTGCAAATGGAATTTGGATATTGTTTTTCTTGTTAAAAACCACTTAAATAGACTGGATTTATCTGCTCTTTGAAGGTTGAAAAATGCACATGTTAAAAAACCGACAACAACAAAAAGCAAAAACCTATGAAGTGGTGGTGTGGCGTGATTGTATCACTGCACTCTAAAAAGATCCTGGCAGGAACCCAGTAAATGGTTACAAAATAATTATACAAAAGTTAATCGCTTGTATATACAAACAATATTAGATAGACAACATAATTACTTGAAACTAATATCTATAATAGCAAAGTCTATGAATAAATTTCAAAAGACATATGTAGAACATATACACATCCCAAAAAAGAAAACAAAAGAAAACGTTAGGTTTCTGTTTAGGGTCATAAAGGTGATGAATAAAGGAAGAGATATCTTGATATTGGATAGGGAATGTCAAAAATGTAAAGTAATCTCAATAATTGAATGTCTAAATGTAATGGAATCCCAATTAAAAACACAAAAAAGGTTTGCAAGCGAGATGAGCAAAGGTTCAGAAAGACTGGATAATTCTGAAGTTCCTCTGGAAAAGCGAATAATGAAAATAGCTGAGAGAAACTTGAAAAGAAGGAATAAGTGAGAAAAGACAGGCACTATCAATATTCTTAAAAATTTTAAATCATAATACTTAAAATAGTGTTATTCTGGAAGAGGAGTGAACAGACATAGCAACGAAACAGGATTCAGAAATAGATCAAATACCTAAAAGAGTTTAATCTATGATAAAGATATGGAATTTTTTTAGCTGATGGAGTAAAGATGGATTATTTAATAAAAGGTCTTTGATGCCTGGTGTGGTGGCTCACTTCTGTAATCCAAGCACTTTGGGAGGCTGATGCAGGAGGATTGCTGAGTTCAGGAGTTCTAGATCAACCTGGGCAAAGAGTGAGACCTTTTGACAGGCAAAAATACAGTAAATAAGGTCAAAGAACAATAAATGGATAAGAGAGCAAGGAAGAAATACATTTGATGAATTGCTAATTGTGAACATATATTTGACCAATTTAATTTTAAAATGGTATCTTTGTGTTAATTTTTAGTTCTGTGGTTACGATTGGAGTTTCTTTTCATATGTTTGTTGACCATTCATACTTTTGGCCTGTCCTTATAATCTGCTCATTTTTATACTGTATATACGTATTTCTGGGTAGAAGCTCTTTGAGGCCAGGGATGATGACTCATACCTGCAAGCCCAGTGCTTTGGGAGGCCAAGGCGGAAGGATCACCTGAGACCAGGAGTTCAAGAACAGCCTGAGAAACAGAGTTGCTCCCATCTCTACGGATATAAAATAATATATTTTAAAAGATCATTAATAGCAACTATATTAACTATTGGTCTGTTCGATATGTTGCACAAAAGTTCGGACACAATGACTCATGCCTATAATCCCAGCACTTTGAGAGGCTGAGGTGAGAGGACTGCCTGAGCCCATGGGTTCAAGACCAGCCTGGGCAACTTGGTGAGACCTCATCTCTACAATAAATAAATAAATAATTAGCCGGGTGTGGTGGCACGTGCCTGTAGTTCCAGCTACTTGAAAGGCTGAGGTGGAAGGCTCACCTGAGCCCAGCAGTGAGACTCCAACTCAAAAAAAGAAAAAGATATCTTGCACATAATTTCCCAATTTGTTGCTTGTCTTTCTGTACCAGTTTAAAGCAATACTGAAATCCTAAATTTTTGTGTGGTTATAACTCTTTTTTCATTTAGTCTATGTTTCATATCTTGTTGAAGAAGGCATTTTCCCTATTCAAGTTAATAATATAGATTAATATTACATCAGATACAAAATACACATAGAATATATTTATGTGTCTTGTAGGTGGGGACCTACATTTATTTTCTTTCCGAAGAACTAAATATTCCTATGCAATTTACTAAATAATCTAGCCTTTCCTTACTTACTTGAGACACATTGTTGATATATACAATTTGCTATATACATTCTTGGATCTGTGTAGAAGTAGTTATATTGTTGTCTGAAATTATTGTTGTCTGTTTTTCACCCCAGTGTCATAAACTTTATATACCTTCTCCTTTTCTATACTATCCAGTAAGGCAAGTGCTATGCTCTTCTTTTTCAAAGCATTATATATTTCTCTACCAGCTTTGTCTCGAACACAGATAAATGTTTCAATCAATTTGGTTAGTTTTCCTGAAATTCCATTGGTGTTTCCATTGGAATTTTTTTCCCTTTATTTGATAATAAAGACATGGGGTACAAGTCACAATTAAGTACACAAGCAATGTATGTACAAGTGAAGTCTGAGCCTCTAACTGGTCCTCCCTTCTTCTGGTATAGGGTCAGGTACGCCTTGTGTTGTTATGCACTCCCTGCCCCCAACCTTCCTCCTGCCCCTGGTGGGTCCTGCGACTGCTGATCCCTCCCTTGGGCTATTGTGATTATGAGCGAGAACATGTGGTATCTGGTTCTTGGTTTCTGTGCTAGATCACTGAGAATGATTGTCTGCAATTCCATCCAATTTGCTGAAAAGTCCATGACTTTGTTCTTCTTTATGGCTGCATATTATTCTATCATGTATATGTACCACATTTTCTTTATCCATTCTACTTTCGATGGGCAGTAGACTTGGTTCCATCTTTTTGCTCTTATGAATAATGTGGCAATAGACATGTGTGTGCAGGTGTCTTTGGTGTAGAACGATTTGTGTTCCTTCGGGTATATTCCCAGAAGGGGGACTGCTGGATCGTATGGAAGATAAGTTTCTAGTTCCTTTAGCTATTGCCACACTGTTTTCCATAGAGGTTGGACTAGTTTGCACTTCCATCAACAGTATAGAAATGTCCTTTTTTCTCTGCACCCACACCAGCATCTATTGTTTCTTGATTTATTAATGATGGCCATCTTCTTATTGGAAAGTGGTTGAATTTATGAGATTAGCCTGGGAAAGACTGACATTGTTTCAATATCTGACTATGAGTATGGCTTGCTTCTACATTTATTAAGATCATCCTTTGCGTCCCTCTGTAATGTTTTACAGATTTTTTTCCCCAAAAAGTTTTGAACTTTGTTAATTAAATGTATTCTTATTAATACTTTTTGTGGCTAACATAATGGGTTAATTTGTATTTCACTTTCTAAGTATTTATTACAGGTGTAGAAGGAAAACATTGATTTTGGATATTTAACTTATGTCTCTAGTGAATAGCCCATTAGTTCTAATGAATTACCCTATCACTGTCTTGGATTTCAGTATATTACACAATAAACCCCTCCTATTGAAATATTTATAACATCTCTTTGTCTTCCACAGATAATGTCTAACTTGTCATTGTATTTGTGAAACACAGTGCTGCTCAATATGAACTTAATGAATGATAATTCCTGAATCAGTATTCTAACCCTGGCCATGAACTACAGGTTGAATTTCCAGCTGCCTGCTGGACATTTCACACTAGTGTTCCCCTGGCACCTGAAATTCAACAACTCTCACTAGAAATTTCCAGATGATCTTTCCTTCCCTTTTTTCCTCCTCTCTTATATACAGTCACTTATCAAGTCCTAAAAATTCTACCTCTGCAATGCCTCGTCTCATTTTTATTCAAATTGCTGTCAGAGTTATCCTTTCAAAGACCAAGTCCTCCCCCTATTCAAAAACACTGCCTAGACAACCAAATCTAACATGGCATGGCGTTCGGGACCCTCCCCAACCTGGTCCTACCTACCTTTCTCCTTCAATTCATCTTAGCTCCAATTGCCTATAAGTAGAGACTGAGCCAGGAATTCAGGCACGTGTGATTTAATGGGGCAGTGGGTGCACTCCAGAAAAAGAAGTCAAAGAAAGTAGAATAGGGTAAGGGGAAAAAAAACAAACAAAAAAACCTAAGCCACGATGTGGTCTTGGCTGAAGTCCTGTTTCAGCCTAATTCCTTGGAGGGCTCTAGAGCATGAAAGGTTCTGCTGAGTTCATACCACCCAGAGGCAAAGGGAGTTGCTTTTTTATGCCCACATACCAGTCAGTCCTGGGTTGTGGGTGAACATGGGGGGGGGGGAGTAAACTTTCCATTAAGATGGCACCCATTCAGTTGAGGACGATTCTCTGAAAAAAGACACAGCTATGGTATTTTTTTTTTTCTTCTAGATGTTTTATTCATTTTTATCTTATTTTAGATTCAAGGAGTACACATCAAGTTTGTTGCACGGGTATATTGCATGATGGTGAGGTTTGGGTTTCTATTGAGCCTGTCACCCAAATGGTGAACGTGGTACACAATGGGTAGTCTTTCCACCTTTGCTCCCCTCCCTCTCTCCTCCCTTTAGGAGTCCCTAGTGTCTGTTCCCATTCTCATGCCCATGTGTCCCCAGTGTTTAATTCCCACTTGCAAGTGAGACCGTGCAGTATTTGGTTTTCTGCTTCTATGTTAATTCACTTAGGATAATGACCTCCAACTGCATCCACGTTGCTGCAGACAGCATGTTGTTTTCGATGGCTGCGTAGTATTCCATGATGTATATGTGCCGAATTTTTCTCATCCAGTCCACCACTGTTGATCACTTAGGTTGGTGCCATGGCAGCGACCAATAGTCATTGCAGCTGGGAAGAGGTCCATGGCCTATTCTAGTGGATCTGGGCAAGACAGCAACATCTCCTACCATCTCCAAACATCTCTCACCTTGTTGTCCTCAGCTCCAGTCACTCAAGAATACTTAATATCCTCTAAATAGGCTCTGTATATTCATTTTTCCATGCTCTTCCTGGCATAACCTTTCTACCATGTCCAACTACCCAAGAACTACTAAACCTTTAATACAGTCCAAACCTTTCTCTTCTGTGAAAGTTCTCTGTCTCCTCAATTTAGAATTTATTAGCCATGTGTTTTCCATGAGGGCTTGTTTGTACCCCCTTGCAGCGTTTATTTTTGTGTGCTTTTTAGTCTAGTTAAATGTCCATATTTCTTCCCCCAACTCAAGGTGGAAGCCATTGGTTTTATTCTGCCGTTTGTAACAAATAATTAGAAGCATCTGCTTTTCCAAAAGTTTATAAATGCCTTTGGTGTGAAAACAGTCTTAGTCATCTTTTTTTCTCATTCCCTTAGTACCTAGAATGAAAGCCAATAAATGTTTGCTGAATCGAGTTGAATAAAATATAAAAAATAGAAAAAGCAACTTTTTTTCCTATCTGGCCCATCTGGCATGAAAATAAAGAGACTGATTTCTTGTTTGCTGACTTTCTTTTTATTCTCTTCCTCTTCTCTCTTTTGTGATTTTACCAAACCTTCTGTATAAACACTTTATTCACTGTCTAGATTTTTTTGTGTACTTACAAATATCATAATTCAATTGACTACCATCTAGTATAAATCAATATTTTACATCTTTTAATGGTGATAATTGAGAAATGAAAAGTTTTGTGCTCTGTTTTTAGTTTCACCATTAATTTCCTTTGTAATGTCAAGATTACTTTATCTCTCAGAAATGTGTGGTCCACAAATTTAAGAAACAATATCTTTTCAAGGACTTCATTATTGGGCAGTTGATATTAGCTTTTGGTATGGATACAAGACTCAAACCCTCTATGGAAAAAGTAGACCCATTTATAAGAAACAAAAATACATAAATAAAATCCAAATCATTCTATGGATGGGGCTATGGAAATGTAGAGGTTAAGTTATGATCAAGTTTCATACTTGTTTAACATGCTTCAGTGGTTTCCCAGGGCCGACGGGTCAAGACACAAACCTCTCAATATGACTTGCAAAGAAAGTCCTTTACGATTCGGCCTCTGCTTTATCATACAACATTGCTTCCACCATAGGAAACTGCTGATGTCTAACAAGCTCACTGTGTGCTCTTAATGCTTCTCCCTGAGTCTTTAGGATATTCTATTTCCAATATCTTGGAAAACATGCCAACACTCTCAGGCTCTATTCCATTGCCCAATGAACTCCTGTGAATCCTTCAGGTCTTAGAGGAGATCCAACTTCCTCGCCTCAGTCTTCCCAGATACCCCTGGGCCATTTGGGTGTTCCTTCTTTCCCTGAGGTGCCTGAAGTCCGCTCTACTCGTAGCTATCATGCTGAATGATAACACCTGTTTCCTGACCTGTCACTCTAAATCATACCTTCCTCACCCCACATTACCTAACCTCCTTACTCTACGCTATTGTCTTCTCTGACCATTTATCATTTTCTAATATACTGTAGAATTTTTTAAAAGTTTATTTCTGGCTACATAGAGAGGAACTGGTATCAAATCAACACTACTGACCTATATACCTACACAACTGCAAAAATATATGAATCAAATATTTTCAGAAACAGGACAATAGGTATTACAGGGTTATGGTCACAGAAAGGAGGGTAATGTCTTTCTGCCTGGAGGCACTTTACAAGCCAAATGCGGGGACAATGAGGCCAAGCAGAGCCTGGAGGTCTTGCTGGGTTGAGAGAGAGATTCAACTTCAGGCTGTCTGGGTGACTGAGAATTGGAGAGGAAGCAGTCCTGAGAAGAAACTCTTAAAAAGTTCCCAGGGATTCCCCTGAGTCATGGACAGAATACTGAGCTGTGCGTGTGAGAACTAGACTCCATGAAGCCTGGAAGAAAAAAAAGTACCAGAGAGTAATGTGCTGGACAGAGATTCTGAAGTGCACAGGGCTGGGAGACATTGGAGTTTTGACCAGCCAGTGACTTGTGGGAAAATATCAAGCAGAAGACTCTAAACTTGCAAATCAGGTTGCAGAAGGGGGGAGGGGAGGGGACAGAAAAAAATGCCTGAAAAAAATAATAGCCGAAATGTTTTCAGTTTTGAGAGAAAAAACAAAACTACCAATTCAAAAGTTCAATGAACTACGAGTGGCATCTTTTTAACTATAAGGAGAAAAAAAGACTACATGTAATTTTGAGTCCAAGGCAAAGAGAAAAAATAAGCACATTGCATATTATTATGTATAGGGGAACAATGGTAGGAATTACTTTGGACTTCTTACCTGAATCAGTGCACAGCTGAAAGACAATGCTTTGTCTATAAAGTGCTCAAATGAAAACGCTGTCACACATGAATTATATACCAAGCAAAAATATACTTCAAGAATGAAGGCAAACTAAAAATATTTCAAGATGAGCAGATGCCTGGAGAATTTACCACCACTAGCTCTGCTCTACAAGAAATGTTAAAAGAAGATCTTCAGGCTGTAGGAAAATGGTGCTGGGTGGAAACTCAGATCCACAAAGGGAGTCAAGAGTACTGGAAATGGAAAATGTATAGGCAATTGTGAAAACAAGGTGGGGAGGGAGTCACCCAGGGGAGGGCTTAGCGTGTGACATCAGAGTCTAAAAGGAGTGCGGAAGGCATCCACTCAAGAAAAGACAGCAACGGATTCTGAGACTGGGCCAGAGAAAGCCATAGATAAACCTGGAACTTTTTTTGTGCCAGAAAGCAAGCACTCAAAGAAAGACAGAGATGGGGACATGTCCAAAGGACTCAGAACCAGCTGGAAGGTCAGAGAAGTAGTTCAAGCAGCAAAAAAAAATGACAGTCATGGATCATAACCTGCTGTCTAAAACTGGAAACCCTGAGTCCAAACTGATATAAATAAATGAATGACAGCCGGGCTCGGTGGCTCAGCCTGTAATCCCGCGCCTTTGGGAGGCTGAGGTGAGCAGATTGCCTGATCCCGTGGGTTCGAGACCCGCCTGGGCAACTTGGCGAGACCTCATCTCCACAATAAATCAAAAATTAGCCGGGCGTGGTAGCGCGCGCCTATAGTTCCAGCTACTCAGAAGGCTGAGGTGGAAGGATTGCCGGAGCCCAGCAGGTCGAGGCTGCGGTGGCCGGGAGCGGTCACTGCACTCCAGTCTGGGTGACAGAGTGAGACTCCAACTCAAATAAAAAAAAATAATAATAAATAATAAATAAATAAATATGTTCAAAGTGTATGAAGGACTGGATATATGCTTAGTTCCAAAGTAGATCCCCCTAAAATACTTACTAATTATGAAGGAGAAAAGGGTAACTTTACAGAAGTCTGGCAGACACCACCTTCATCAAGCAACCCATGTGAACATCATCTATAAGGGAACAAATTGAAACTGTGTGCCACCTAATGGAATACAAGAAGAACACAGTAACCCTCTGTGATATTCTTGCCAAGGATGCATAATCTGAACCACGTGAGAAAACACTAGAAAAACATGAAGAACAATTCAACAAAATTACCGGCTTTTCCTTTTCAGAAGTGTCAAGTTCATGGAAATCGAGTAAAGACTGAAGAACTGAAAAGGATGGGAACTGAATGCAATGCATGACACTAATGTGGATGCTTTTGCTTCATATCCAGGATATTATGGAGACAACTGACAAAACTTGATTGAAGTTGGCAAACTAAGTGGCAATAATCAGTTAACGTTAATTTCCTGATTTAGATGGCAGTGCTATGAGTACCTAGGACAGTCTAGGGTTTGAAAGAAATGTGCGCTGGCAGAAAGCAAAATTGGACTCAACACTCCAATCAAAGGGCAGAGATTGTCAGACCAGATTATAAAACAGAAAACCACCTACCTCCTGTTTGCCAGAAACACACGTCAAATATATTTATATGCAATTTATAAATATATATATTTGAAGAAGACTCATACATTGTTTGTCTTCTCTAGTAAGATGTAACTCCTAAGAAGACAAGGATTTTTTAGTGTTCTCTCTTTCTCAGGCTCCTTAGAACCTAGAACAGAGCTTGGCACATAGTAGATACTTTTTTTAAAAAAAATCAGTGCATTGAATGAATGATTACACCTCTTTGTAAGCTTGTGGAGGACACCACCCATTTTCCTGCATCATTGTTTCCCAGTGGCCTGGCAAATTAAAAAGTCCTCAATAAACACTGGTGGAATGAATAGAAAGCATTGGGTTACTTGCCTTGCCATTAAGCAGTAAGGTGAAATTCACATAAAATTACTTACTGTTATTTTAAAAGTACTGAAAGGAATTTTTTAATTAAATCAAAATTAAGCCATTGCTCATTAAAAATTGTATAGCTATTCAACCATGGAAACATACATTTAGTAAGTTATCTATTATCTGCTCCCACCCCTATCAAAAAAAAAAACTATAAATGGAAACATTTTACCTGGGTTTTTATTTCTACTGGAGTAGATATCCTAGGTATTGATTACCAGATGATCACGATAATGGCCGCGAAACTTCATTACCACTAAAAACGCTGGGCCCAGCAAAACCTCACTTACAAAGGTTTTGGGTTTCTTATAAGATATACTGATAACATGAATTAAAATATCTTCCTAAGTATACCCTGCCCTGATTTTATTCCTGCCTGTATTTCCACGCATGAGAAAAAAGAATTCACTTTCCCATGGTACTCCAATACAGATTGAATCAATTTCATTTTTTTCCATAGACTTGGAATTATTTTTAAAAACTATAATGAGAAGTAATCTGAATTTCTTTTTTAAAAAATTTGAGTAGCTCTTTGGTGACTACAAGGCTAATTTTTGGCTCCCAAAATGCCCAACCTATGCTCATATTTATCAATCTCTTCTCTCTTAAAACATTAATATTGCATTAATATTAAAACATTACATTAATATTAAACATTAATATTAGAGAAGAGCATTGTTTAGTGTTTGGAGTTGGTTTATTACAACCATATCAAAAAGTGCACAAACTATAAATTTGCCGTGCAATGAATTATCACCAAATGAACACACCAGTGTAGCCATGACCTTGGTCAGGAAATAGAACACTCTCAGCAACCTCAAAGTCCACTCCCCACGGCTGGGGTTCACCCCCCAAAGCTACCCAAGGTTTTTCCTCCCAACCACTCTGCCCTCCTCCCTTTCCAAAGATATTCCTTCTCCTGATCTCCAATATGATGGATAAATAAATTCCCACCTGCCTTTTAATTTTCTGTGTCATCACACAGTGTGTGCATATTTGGCATCTGGCTTCTTTCACTGAACCTTTTGCTTTTGTAGGGATTTGCTTTTTATCTTAAATCGGAATCTTTATTGCATTCTGAATGCTAAAATATAATCAACCATTACCCTTGAATTCACAATCTTTACAAATAATGTTAGGTTTTAGCCAAATATAATTTTACCAAATGTTATAAAGTCTCTAAAATAGATGTTGAGAGCAAGACTCGCGAAATCAGATTTTTATTAAACGTAATAAAAGCATTCCAATGAGTACTCAGCTGAGCGACCTGCAATGTGTTGCTGAGAAAGTACTTTCGTTTGTAAATCATTCTATGTAAAAAAATTGTTGTAGACATGGCAAAGGATATTTTTTCAAGACTGTCTATCTCACTGCTCTTTGGTGTTAAATTTGAAGTGGGCTATTTGTAGAGAGAATTGTGTATCACTCAAGTAACATATACATGCTATTGGTCCTTGCCTTTCATTAGGCTGTCATTGATACTATAGAGTTTTACAGATTACAGGTTTTGCCTAAAGCTACAGTCAGCTCTCTTACCCAGTAATTGGATAGACGGCTTTGGCTCAGCTCAGCAAGTCTGTACTTCTCTGTATGCAAAAGAAGCCCGGAATTGAAATACAGCAGCCCTGCCAGGTCAGGATACACAGAGCTCCGTGGGGACACTAAGAAAAATCGCCTTGAAAGAACACTTTTAGTCTCATTTCTATGTCTTCATTAATTGAATTTCACAGCTTATGGGTAGACGGACGTCCGTATGTATTAAAAATGATCATCCCAAATACCGACTTTGTTAAAAATAATTTGTAAATGTCAACATGCAGGCTTAATTGAGAGTACGTGTTTTCTAGCTGTCTGTGTCCAGGTACTTAGACAGCTTGAAGCTTTTCAGACTCTGATTTTCTGTTTTGTTTTGCTTGTAGGACATACCATTGCTGTAAAATAAGTAAATAGATACATTACAGGAGCTTCATTTTAAAAACTCTAACATCCAAACCTTAATTTGCTCACAGCATACTTGCTGCATAATAAAACTCCAAGTCTGAAGCATTTTAAGTAATAAATTTATGTACAGTGTGGGTGAGCTTATGACACCATGAAAATCTCCACTTTTCCACTTCATAAATTTGCTGCTGTATTGGCCCGCATGCATGGCTCTCTCAGGCTGCCTACATTTTCAAAGGAGAGGAAAATTTCAAGTTGCAAAAATAAACTGTCACAAAAAACTTTCCATCTCTAGCCCCCAGGGCCACTGAAGAAGTGAAAATGTGCCCTGATACCCCTCCCTTCCTTTTGCTTTTGGTGGTTCCAGCTAGAGTTACTGATACTGAAATTTAAATACAATTGCTACTTTAGCAAGTCAGCCAGTCTGTTAGAAGTTGCCTTCTGTTACTCTGCCGGCCACAGAAAGGGGCTAGTGTCTCTCACAGACTCGAGCATTGTTAAAAACAGAAAGCTTTTGAAAATGGAGATTTTTAAAACAGATTCCAGGTGATTTAATCACCTCCGTCCTCCAATTCTTCCACCAGCCTCTCTTCTCTCAGCATCTCCAAAGAGAAGTTTGGCAGTGGAAGGAGAGGTAGCAATTTTTCAGTTCTTAACAAGAGAACTTGTAAGCTGTTGCCTCTGCTTTCCTCTCCAAGCCATTCCCTTTCTTGGAGAAGAATCCTGAACCTCCAGACAAAGGGCATTTCAAGTGTGAACCCTGACTTCTCCATTGGCTGTTCAACTTTAAGCAGGTTTTTTTAAAACCTCCCCATATCTCAGCTTTACTACCTGTAAAACGGGAATACTGCTTCTCACCTCATAGGGTTGTTAGGAGGATTGAGTGAAAATAAATAAATAAGTAAATATATGTATAGCTTTTAGTATCAAAAGCACAAATAAATATTAGCTATTGTGACTGTGACGCTTGGGACAGCAGGATGGTGTGGCCCAGGCTGCTTTTTCTCCTTCCCTGGCATACAGCTACGCTGGACACCCCAGCTTTTCTCACAGGGAGATGGGGACCCCTAAGAGAAGGTGAACAAAACGTATGTTGCCACTGTCAGCTCCAAGCTTTCAGGAAGTGGGCGCCTTCTTGACCACCTTCCACCTAGATGCAAAAGATAATAAGGCCCCAGGGACAGAGGAGCCAGGGTCTTAAAAAAACAGCATGAAGGAATGTAGCTGCCATGACACCCCAGCCAAAAACTGTGTCCTTAGACTGCTCTTTGTGTCACTATTTATCTTGGGGTCTATTTGTTACAGCAGCAACCCTTGCTGATGAAAACAGTCGGTTGGGAGCAGAATTCATACTGAAAACACTCTTGGCCTGGTGGTTCAGCAGTCATCACTGTAAAACAAATGAAAAATTTCCATCGATCAAAGGTCTTTCCTAGTCTTCCTTGTTCACGTTTCCATGCAGTTTTTCTCTTGAGTTGATTCTTTCCCCCCAATTCTGTTCACTCTGCACACAATTCTGTCTCCAAACCTAATATTTGTGAACACTGCCAAAAGAGGGTACCATATTGTTTTGTTGCTTTTGTTTGTCTGTCTGTTTGTTTGTTTGAGTTGGAGTCTCACTCCATCCCCCAGGCTGGAATGCAGTGGCACGCTCACAGCCACCCCAGCATTGACCCACTGGGCACCAGTGATCCTTCTGCCTCAGCCTTCCAAGTAGCTGAAACTACAGGCATACGCCACCACGCCTGGCTAATTTTTGATTTATTGTAGAGACGAGGTCTCGCCAAATTGCCTGAGCTGGTCTCGAACCTGCAGGCTCAGGCAATCCACTCGCCTCGACCCCCCCAAAGTGCTGGCACTACAGGCTGAGCCACCGAGCCCGGCTCAGAGTGCCATTTTTTAAACGCTTTATTTAAATCCCAAAGGAAAATGAAGAAAAATAAGAAATACAATTTTTCTAATTCTAAGAATTCCAATAAAAGAAACTTATATATTGAGCACGAAAGCCCAGTAGACACTAAACTTGGATTCTTTTCCGTCTGGTTCCTGGTGATGAATAGTGTACGCCATCTTGTTTCATTCTGGCTGACAGCAGTAGACCTAAACATGCAGCTCCGTTCAAAGACAAATACTAGCTTCCCGTTTGCCAGAGAATATACTGCTTCCTGGTTTAATGATCCCTCTCCTCACGGGTCTGGGCACCCGGGACCTATCTCTACTTTGGAGGATAGATCTATTTCAGAGTTCACATGTGAGTCAATAGTGATTAAGTACCTTCAGCCCCAAAACATGATGTGACTCCTCCCAGCTTCAGGAATAAGCTTCACCCACTTTCTAAGGCCTTCTGTGACTCAGACCTCATTTTCCTAAGACAGAGATTGTTCATATCATCAACGCACGGTATCAGTAAAGCTATGCTTCATGAGTGAGTGCATGTAACTTAGGCAACTGCTACAAAGGGCCTCTTCACATAAAATGGGTAGAAATTTACAGTTAGGCCAACTCTTCTTCTCCAGCTCCTTCATCAAGACTTTAGGTCTATCTTGACCATAAAACAAAGACTACCAGTGGTGGAACTGTTTGGTTTGACTATCGATTATGAGTCAACGTCGCGTATCAGCCGCTTAGCAACCACAAGTCTTAAATAAAGTGAAGGGACACGAAGTGCATAGTATTTCTGCAGAGGGTTATCAATGGCAATGCTTTGTCAGGACAAAGCACTCTGGGAAAAAAACGACAGCAAATTCTTCATTTCATTACCCACGGCAAATCCTCCTTTAGTCTTGAGTCTGTTTGAAAACAGCTGAGTTTCTTAAAAGCTTTGAATCTTTTAGAAAATAGTTAATGTTTCCCAAATGCATATGGCAGACTCAAACAACTCTCAAACTACTCTCCCTGTGCCAGTGATTTGAAGGTAGCAGGGGGATTCAGTCAGCTACCACTTGCAAAGGCTGATGCATTCAGGAACACCCAAAGCAATCTGAAAGTTGACTTAGGCTCTCTCTTGTGCTTTCCTAGCAATCACAAAGGAAGATTGCAACCCTCTCTGCTAGAAAGGGTAGTTTTGAAATGTTCTGTTAACATCCAGAATTGAAAACCTTGAAGTTTCCTAACCAACAATATGTAGAAAATCATTATCTGAAGTGTAAGCAACTTCCTAGTGCTATTTTAATTATGCATCGAGGGGAAACTGTGATGGTGCCTTTGCCAGTATTTTATTAGAATGTCAATTCAAGTGAATTGCATCCCATGGGAAAGATTAGCATGGATTTTCGTATGGATGTGTGAAAGTGTTGCTGTGCACAGGCCAACTTTTAAAAGTTGTGTGCTAATGAGAGTGAAAAATGGAAAGAGAAGTGTCAGATTCTCTGGTCCAAGAAATCCTGCAGCCACTGTTCCCTCCACCCCGCTCTAATCCTCGCCACACTTGCAAGTGGTACAAACCTAACACAAAGCCTGCCAGACATCAACACTGCACTTTGAGCATTAGGAGAGGATCAAAGGGATTTGGGATGAGGAATATATGTGCAGACAACTTCTCCTCAGCTTAAAACAGGGAGCCTATTAAACATCCCACCATACTGCTAATGGAAATTTATCTGAATCAGATTTTTTAATCTCTCCTTCCCCAAGAATCTGTGGGATCTGGGGTCACCTATGATATGGCAACACTCACATTTTACTAAAGAAACAGAAGCAGAAAAACATGGTCACTTGATTGAATAATGAGTAGCAGAGCAAGGTCTCTGGTCTCCCAGAGGTCTGTCTGGTACACGCCTCTTTATATTATTATTATTACTATTATTATTATTATAGTTTCTAGACAGCCACAACACTTTTCATTTTGTCTTCTCTCACCATTTTTTTTTTGAGAAGTTGGTAATTAAGGGGAAATTCTGAGTATATGATATAGGCATTTATTTGACCAGGTAAAAATAGGACCAAGAAAAGGAAATGGGTAAAAATGGAAGCGATGCAGAATCGGTAAGATCTTTTAAAAAAACAAACCCAAACAAACCAAAACATTTTTTTGAGGACAAGCAATGCCAATAGGTGACCGGTCTTTGAGAATTCGCCGAGACAGAGCCCCCCCGAAAGCCTGCGAGCTGCTTCCTCGGTGGCCCTCAACTTTCTGCTGTCTCCTTTCTTTTAGCCCTTGGCGTTTCCAGATGTTACCTCTAGCTGCCCAGATGAAAATGAACATCACTTCGGGAAGCTCAAAACAGGAGGCCTCCCTCCCTGGTGACTGAGAAATCCAGTGGCCATTTGGGGATGCCTTCACAATTCAAGCTGGGAGCCAGACCCACTCTCGTTGTGGACAGTCTGGTCCTTGTCTCCCCCCACACACAGACCCCAGGAGGCCAGGCGTGGGGGAGGGGAGTTAGGCCAAGGAAGAGAATCTTTTCTGTTTCCAAAGAAAAACCTGGGATGTGCCTGTCCCGGCCACTAGCTCGGCA
>NW_007246690.1:88457-116862 GCF_000164805.1 Carlito syrichta | reverse complement strand
TGGCACCCCGGGGTTTCCTGGCCCGAATTTCCTGGAGCCGGCCCTGGCCCTGCGGCCCGGCAGAGCACTGGGCGGCCCCTCCCGGGGCGCCGGACTCGACCCCACTGAGCTGAGCATCTCGCAGCCGGACAACCGGGGGGGTGGGAGGTTGGGGGTGGTGAAGCAGGGCCATTCTCCGCAGGAGGGACGCCGATCTCTGGGGTCCCAGTCCCCAGCTCGTATTTTTTTATTATTACTTTTAACGTTAATGGTACTGAGAGCATCTATGTTCTCCGGGTCGAAACCCCGTGCAATTGTTTTAATGTAGATTTCCTCGCAGCCTAAGGGGTATATGGAAGCGGAAGGCATGGTCTCTAACTGCTCACACCTGTGTGTCACCAGCAGCCAAACCCCGAACTGGCACATGTCCTGCACCCTGGATGCTCCCCAGCTCCACCCAGCCACCACTCCCACTCACCCACCACGTCAGCCTCCTTCCTGCCTTCTAACACCTTGATAAGTTTTGCCGGTTTTTGTATTTTATATAAAGGAAATCACAGGCCATGTCTTCCCTTGGGTCTGCTTCCTTCTCACTCTGAGTCATGAGTGAGAGTCATTCACGTTTTTGCCTGTGGTTGAAGGTGGTCAGTTTCTCCTTGCCCTGTGGTCTTTCTTTGTGAGAATATACCACGCCTTGTTCTCTTTTGATGGGAATGCAGTGAGTAGCTTTCAGGTTTGTGGTTGTTACAGAAAGGGCTGTGGTGAACACATGCGGGGACGTCTTTTGAGGAACAGCTTTACATTTCTATGACTAATTACCTATGCTATGCATGGAGTTGCTGGGTCCCTGGAAGGCATATGCCTAGCTTTGGCAGACAAGGTCAAGAGATTTCTCAAGAGCTGAACCCACTTACCGCTCACCAGGATTGTATGAGAACTTCGGTGGCTCCGAGACCAAGTCTTGGCTGAGGTCTTGCTGTGTGCAGCAGGGAGAGGAGACTGAGCAGGACACACTGAGCCTCCGTCCTCAGAAGTTCTAGCAGGAGACAGGCAGGAGCACATCAACAAACACCTAGACAGGCGACTTCCTGGCAGGTGGTTAAGCGCTGGGAAGACAAAACTGGGCAGTGAGACGGAGGGGGGACCTTAAAATGGGCTGGCCAGACAAGGCCTCTGTGAAGAGACTGCTGTGTCTACACCTCATAGATGAGAAAGATCCTGAATGAAGACAGGCAGAGCATAGGCATTAAGTTGCTCCAACTCTCTACATCCTGCTTCAGCCTCCTGGTTTACCAGGTTCTCTTCGTGGGGAGAACCAGGTTGTAGTTCCCAAGGCCTACAAATGTGCTGTGTTGCTGCTTGGGAGGGAAAGGCCCAGAAAAGTCCCTGGAAAGCCCCTGAACAGAACACCCATGTTTCCTGGCCTCTTAACTTCCAGAGGTTTCTCTCCCAATATTTCCGCCCTCCTTTGTATAATGAGTGTCCGTTTTGCTTTATGACTTCCCTCCACATTTTGCCAAGTCGTTTAACGCTTGAACAGATATTTCTCACTTCCAGTCATTGATGAGCCTCAAAGGGAACTGACAACAGAAAACGTTAAGAGGCCCAAAGCCAGAGGGAAAGTCAGTGAAAGCTCAAAAGAGGCTCTGGGCAGTTCGCACCACCCAGAGACACTGTGCTGAGGGCTTTGACATAGGGACCCTTTATTCCCCCAGTAAACCCTCCAAGTGGGCCTTCTTAGCTCCATTTAACACATAAGGAAACTAAGGTACAAGGTGTTACCTGACTCATCTGAAGTCCCATAGTTAACCATACTTTGTCCAGATACAAACCCAGAATTTTTTAACTCTGAAACTCAGTATCTCAGGCCAGGTTTCCTAAAAGTGAAGCCTGCCACCAAGTTTGTGCTGAGACAATTTTTTGTGGGGTGTGCTCTTAGGAGAGTGTGGGGGACAGAATCAGGCAGGGGAGAAGGTGAGCACACTGGCATCTCAGCTGGAGACTGGCATTAGTCTCTCCTATGAGGAGGATGAGCCATGTCACAGAGTTGGTCTCACTTTGAAGCAAAGAGGGAGGCTTTTGCGTCCACTGTCTTAAAGCTCTGGCACTTCTCCAGAGAAAGGGACATCTCTGAGCCCTTAGCAGCCAACGCACCACAGAGGGTGAGGGATAGATACTCCAGCTCAGCAAAGGGACTCAGGTGGGAGCCAACAGCATCCACTATACCCAGCAGCAGCTTGTCTCTGCCCTAGTCTCCCCCAAAACACTCCGTGCTCCAAAACACTTTTGCCTTCCCACCTCCTGGGGCATCCAAACTTTCCCTACACCAGTGGTTCTTTAAAAAACACATGAAATCCGGAGTGGCTTATCAAAACTCAGATTGGGGGGCCCTACCCCTGGAATTTACATTCCAGCATGCTGCTTGTCTGGGGACCACTCTTTGAGATCCACTGCCCCATGGCATCATTTCAGGACATTACACCTGTTCCCAGGGGACACCTGAACTAGACTCCCTCATTTTAACCATGTGTAGGGATGAGAAGCTGTGACAGGTAACTTGAAGAAGCAAGTCTTCATGATGCTCTCTTGGTGACCCCAATTATTCAATCCAGTCAAAAAGAAAACTGAGGGTCAGTCTTGGTGGCTCAGTCTTGGTCAGTCTTGGTAATCCCAGCATTTTGGGAGGCCAAGGAGAGTGAATTGCCTGAGCCTGAGGGTTTGAGACCAGCTGGGGCAACTGGGCGAGACCTCATCTCTACAATAAAAAAAAAATCAAAAATTAGACGGACTCAGTAGCATGGACCTGTAGTTCTGGCTACTTGGAAAGCTGAGGCAGAAAGATCGCTGGAGCCCAGCAGGTCGATGCAGGGGTCATGAGCATGCCACTGCACTCCAGCCTGGGCGACAGAGTGAGACTCCTACTCAAAAAAAAAAAAAGAAAAAGAAAAAGAAAACGGGGAGTCCACGGTGTTAGAAAATTGGAAACTGGGAAAACTGGGTGTTAGAGAACAGCCTTGAGGTAAAATATTGAATTTGTGTCATTTTTACCCTCAGGCCTCCAGACTCTTATCCTGTTGTACATGATTTTTTTTAATATATATTTTTTATTTTAAAGTTTTGGGGTACAGTTAAGGGTTAGGTATGCAAATATTCATTGTGCAGGTACCCTTGTTGATGAGGTGTGTCCCCCTTTCCCCAGGCAGATATCGACTACCGTTAATCCCACCTCCCTTCCCCTCCCCATAGTTTCCTGCCACTGTCAATCCTTTTCTTATAGTATTATAGTAGTTGTTCAAGGTCCACTTATGAGTGAGATGTGATGCTCAGATCTCTCATCGATTTTGCTGAAGGTTCCAGAATGTTTTATGCTGAAGCTGGTTTACGACTGTTCCCAAGAGCTAATCTGAGCTAACTCTTCCCAACCGGCATCAAAATCAGCCAGGGTGGGAATATTTACACCATGGAAATCAGCAAATGCTGAAAAGCAGGGCTCTTTTTTATTTCCGGAAAGCCAGTTATTAAACTTTTACCACATACCACTGCCTCTCCCTCCCCACACTTAAAAGCTATCTGAGCAAAGATGAACAAACTCACCCCAATGTATGGTTGACAACGGAATTTAATATTTCTGTGTGCCAAACACATACCTATTATGCACCAGCACAATGCTGATTGCTTTTGACTGTTTTTATTTTATTCTCAAAATAACCCATGGGGGTGTTTTTAATCTTAAGACTGGAAAAGGGAAAATGAGAATCTCAGAAGTTAGCTTACACAAGTTCACACAGACAAGTAGAGGCCGAACCTGAAATCAATGAAAACTCAAAATCTAGGTTCTTTCTGCTGTTGTATTCCAACTTATTTGGAGTTGGAAAGGAGATCAGGTCTTAAACCAAAGAAATAATCCTTTAATGTAGAAGGTCAGAAATGCTTTGCTCTCGGGACCCCTTCACACTCTTAAAAAGTGTTGAAACCCGCAGAGAGCTTTGATTCTATGGATTATGTCTGTCTGTGGCATCAATAGTATTCAAATGGAAACTAATAAATGTTTAAGATATTTTTACTAACTCATCTAAAAATGACCATGATAAGCCATCATATGTTAATATAAATAACATATTTTATTAAAATGGCTGTATTTTCCAAAACAAGAGACTCGTGAAAAGAATGGCATTGTTTTACATTTTTGCAGATTTTTTTAAATGTCTAGTATCTTAGTCTGTTTCCTTCTGCTACCACATACTGGGTAATTTAAATACCATAGAATGGGCAATTTAAAAAAATTTACGTGGCTCACAATTCTGGAGGCTGTGAAATACAAGATCGAGGAGCTGCATCTGGTGGGGCATTCTTGCTACATCATAACATGGCAGAAGGCCAGTGAGCATGTGAGATAGAGAAAAATGGAAGCCAATCTTCATCCTTTTATCAGGATCCCACTGCTGAGATAACTAATCCCCTCCCACAATAAGGACATTAATCCATTCATGAGGATAGAGTCCTTGTGACCTAATCACCACTTAAAGCCCCCACTCCCCAGACCATTACATTGGCATTAAATTTCAGCAGAGGTCTTGGAGGGGGCATTCAAACCACAGCATCTAGCTTAATAGTAAAACAACTGGAGTCTCTTAACTGTTTCTGTAGCCAATCCATTGCAGTATGCTGTTTGGGTTGAATTATATGAAGAAAATTCAGCATTATACAGCTTGGAAATGGGAGAATCTCATGGACCTCAGAAATAGTCTTGGGGCCCACCAGGGGATTTGGAATCATTTTGAACACTGCTAATCTCTAGTTATCAGATTTCAGGATCAGGACAGTGATGCGAAGACAATAGGCTTCAGACCCTTATTTTCATCCAATCTCGTGAGTAAGATTGTCTTAGAATTTGTTTAATTTAGTGAGCTAAATGGCTATTTTATAAGGTAAACATAAAAAAAGATATTGTGAGCCGGGTTTGGTGACTCAGCCTGTAAACCCGCGCCTTTGGGAGGCTGAGGTGAGTGAATTGCCTGAGCCCGCGGGTTCGAGACCCGCCTGGGCAGCGAGACCTCATCTCTACAATAAATCAAAAAATCAGCCGGGAGTGGTAGCACAAGCCTGTAATTCCGCCTACTTGGAAGGCTGAGGCGGAAGGATTGCTGGAGCCCAGCAGGTCGAGGCTGCGGTGGCTGGGAGCGGCCACTGCACTCCAGTCTGGGCGACAGAGTGAGACTCCAACTCAAAAAAAAAAAAAAGAGATATTGTGGAATTTGAGTTTCATTCTCTCTCTCTCTTTCTTTCTCTCCACACACACAGAGACACACATACTTTCTTTTTCCCTCTCTTTCTGTCTTTTTAAACCTCAGTTACTGCCAGTCCACTGATTGTCCTAATACCAAAAATGAGGGCTTTTGCAATATAATTTATTTATTCCTTAAATATTTATTAAGCATCTACTGTGTGCCAGGCACCATAGTGGACACTAGGGACATAACAGTATGCAAGACATTCACAATGACTGCCTATTTGGCACTTACAATTTAGTGGCAGAGACAGGCTGTGCTAAGTACAGAGACAGAGCAATTTGTGGAGTTCTCAGAAGGAGATAATGAGAGATTTTCTGCACAGGGAAGTCTTTCCTGAGGAAGAGCTGAGGAGAAGTCTGAGGATTCCAAGAAGAGAATTGAGTTAAGATGGGATAGAAATGGGGAACTCAGATAACAAGACTGAAAATGGTATGAAATGAGACCTATAACCTATGTCAAAGATTTGGGTCTTTCTCCTAGAAGAAACAAAAGGTTAAGTGTTAATAGAAAAGGATGTGACATGAGGAAACCAATTAGAAGTTTTTTGAGTATAGTCTAGGCTAGATAAGGTGAGAGCTTCAGCTCACATGGGTGGAGGGAGATGCATATAAGTGCACGGATGTGAAAGATGTCAGAAGATAACACTGACAGGACTCAGAGCTGGGTTGAATATGGGGGAAGGAGAAGGTGTCAGTGATGCCTCTTAGATTGCTACAAACATCTGATGAACACGTCTTACATGTTAGCCACTGCACCAGGCTCTGACATCACAGCAGAATAGGAATTGGGATTGGGTTTGACTAGAAGTAATAAAAAGATTAAAAAGTAACCATTGCTTAAATGAAATAGAAGTTCTTTCCTTAGTATCTTGTCTCACTTAACAGTCTAGAAGTCTGAGTTCCAGAGTTCTCCTCCATGAAATTTGGGATTATGTGACCTTGTTCCTCCTCCATGAGGGGCCTCCATTTCCAAGGTCCCCCAAGATGGTGGTTCCAGCTCTGGCCCTTGTACAAAAGTCCAGGCAGTAGAAAGAGGAGAATGAAAAATAAGGGACAAAGCCTAAGAGAACTCCCCAGATGTGATCACTCAACACTTCTGTATACATCTAGCGCTCAGAATTTATTCACTGCCCCAGAGAAGCTGAGGGAATGCTGGGGAGCTTAATTTTCATTTTGGGCAGCCATGTGACCAGCTACATATTTTATTACTATGGAAGAAGAGGAGAAAGATAGTGAGGAACAATCTACAGCTTCTACAAACACAGAATTAAACAAAGGTGTCACTCTTTGGAGGCTTACAACAGCTCGAGGTCAATGGTTTCTGACGTGTGAACCTCACTCTTCTTCCTCTGTCAAGCAAGAGGGTTCCTTCTGGGTGGCCTCTGCAATTTCTTTCAGCTCTGGGGTCTACCTACACTTCCATGTGGGATTTTATTACACATTTTCAAAAGTCATGATTATATTTAATTTGTTATAAATGAATATATTTGGCTGAAGACAGATAACACTCTTTTCTACCATGATTCTCTTTGCTATATTTGGAGTAACTGGAACCAGTAGGAAGTGATGCTTTTGCTGATTTTTTATGTATTTGATGCCTTTGTTTTGTGGAAAATCAAATATTAATATAGTGGAAAAATGTAAACTTTTAATGGTTGTTTGAATTAACCATGTGGTATTAAGAATGTTACAAATAGGTATCACTGATTTTTTTATTTTTTATTTATTTTTTAAATCAATATTTTTTATTTTAAAATTGTAGGGTACAGTTAAGGGTTAGGTATACAAATATGCATCGTTCAGGCACCCTTGTTGATAAGGGGTGACTCCCCATCCCCAGACAGATATTGACAACCGTTAATCCCACCTCCCTTCCCCTCCCTCCCCCCCCATAGTTTCCCACCACTGTCAATCCTTTTCTTATAGTATTACGATAGATGTTCAAGGTCCACTATATGAGTGAGAACTTGTGGGTATCACTGAGTTTTAAGGAAAAGTAAAAAACAAACACTTCTTCAATAAAAGGTAATTTATTCTCAATTATAAATATTTTTAATGGTGAGTAGAAAAATCAGGAATTTTTTAACATTAGAATTCCTCCTACTCCCTTGCAAATCTACCTGATTTGAGACAGTTGAGGTAAAGGACATGTCATCTATTTTGGTTTTGTTTGTCTGTTTGTTGTGATAGTGTTTATGTTCACTGTTGTTTGGGTTAACTCCAGATTTAGATTGAATTTTCTGAAATGATGGTGGCGAAAAATAGCCCATACCAGTATTGGTTACCCATAGGAAATGAACGTGGATTTGTAATTTGTTAGGGTTATACCACAAAATAGACAATTTATACTTCAATTTATTGTCCTAACTTTTGTCACTAGACTTTTCTTAAATCTAGCTAGGCTTGGGGGGAAAAAATGGTCTAATGATAACATTGACTCTACTCCAAATTTTCTACTGAATTAATTGAATTAGTATTAGGTCATCACATTTAGCAAGTAATACTTTCCTGATTTGATTTGCTGCGGTTGAATAATTTAAGAAATTGTAAGCATGAGATTCTGTTTTCTATCAATTATGCATTAATTTTGTCCAAGACCTCTTAAATATTATTTCAAATATTTAAAAGAAGGCATTGAACATACAAATTTTAGGAATGCATTGTATAAGTTATTAAACAAATTAAATTAATAACAAGTTAGCAAACAAATTTCTTTGGAGATATTTTCACCTCCATCATGGGTGATTAGAAAACTAGCTAGAAATATCTATTTTTAAATTTACCTCTTTCCTTATTATTTTTCAAGCTACAATTTAGGCACGGAGCTTTTAGTGTGTATATGTGTGTGCTTGTATGTGTATTGATATATGTATGTATGCAAGTAAACATCTATTTTTCTGCATGATTTTTACAGGAAAGTATGATTTATATCAATGTGTATGACTTTTAAAATGTCTGTTACACTGAGATAACTTAAATATATACTGTTCTTAAACTATTAGCCTTCTGGTGACTTCATAAATGCAACAGCCAAAGACATCCCATGAAGTCCAATTTGTCAACTTTGAAGATATGGGCTAAACTTGTTTGTTCAGATTTGGGCATAGATCAGAAACTTGACTCACTCTAGTTTTATAGTTGCCCAGAGATTTAAATAAGAAGGGATGATTGTCTATCGCAGCTCATAATAATGCACTTAAATTTAGAGCTCCAAATACCCCCGTTCCCCAGTCGGCATGCTTCGCGAGGCCTTCGGACTGAAAAGCTGCAGCTGTGTTTATGTGGTAATGTAGCATCCCTATTACATATGCAAGCAACTGGGTTCCATGGCTCAATCACAATTCATTCATTTTGCTTTTTTTGAACCAAAGAAATAAAATCAGAGAACTATATAGCATGATGGCCAGCCCCTAAAAATCACAAAAATCAGGAGATTGAAAATGATAACCTCACAAAACCCACAAATCTTTTCCATTTCCCATTAAATAAAGTTCACAGCGGAAATTCCAGATATATATAGTTTAGGTGTGTTACTCAACTCAGCAAACATTTATTAAGACAACAAAGTATTTGCCATAATAAGAGAAATTAAAACATGGATAAAGAAGCCCCCTTACTTCTAGGATCTTGGAGCCTAACCCAAGATATTTAGAATCAAACACTGTGTGTGTGTGTGTGTGTGTGTGTGTGTGTGTGTGTGTGTGTGTGTGTATCTGTGCATGAGTGTGTGTGTGTTTGCTTTATGGAAAATACCAATAAATGAACTGAGTCTGTTTCCAGATATTAATAAAATTCTGCAGTGCTTTCCTTTGGGGATATTACAGATCTCTGCAATCATATTATGTATGATTCACATAGCAACAATTTCTAAAGTATTTGTTTACTGTCTAAATCCACAGTGACCTTAGCAAAAGTATATGCAGTACATCTTGTTAAATAATAGCTAGATTCTGAAAAGTTGTGTAGAAATTGGATTTTGTGCAAATGGAATATTATTTCCTAATGCTTACTAGTGTACCCGAACTTTAGTTTTATAGTTATACTCTAATTTAGGTGTGTTTGTAGATCTTGGTCTTTCTCGTATTTTTGCTTATTGAATGTGTGTGTGTGTGTGTGTGTGTGTGTGTGTGTGTGTGTGTGTGTGGTGAGGGAGATATGCCCACTTATTGTAAGGAAAATCATTTTACTCTGGAGCATTCAACATTTTTTAAAAGGTGCCCTAGTAAGGTAGAACTTTTATAATTACAGAGGAACATAACACGGGCTCTTTCTAATTTATTCTTGTGTTGCATTTCAGATGTTGTTGATTGGAATGCAGGAGTTTCTATGGGAAATAAACCTTTAAAAGCTGTTTTCAAAAGAGCACACAAATGCAATTCACTTGTCTAAGGTATGGCTCGGTCATTGCTAACCCTGACTTGTCCCTCTGACTTTTGAGTGCTTCTGGGGAGGAGTATCAGCACTCTTCCCAACTCAGTAGGCGGGAACCTCACTACTTGGAAGTCACAGTGATTACCGAACCAGGGCTCCTGTGGTGATGGAGAAGCTTTGGGAAGGAAGGCCTGGCAGGTGGGACTACTGAGCTCGAAGGGAGAAGATGATGGTGGAGAAAGTAAGAGACCTTTTGCTTTCTTTTCTAAGCATTTATGAAAAAGAACTACTATAACTGAAACTGATCAAAGGAAAAGAGACATCAAGCAGAATGACTCCATCTTATAAACTCTTTACTCTCCCAACAACCAGCTATTGGGGGAAGAGAGAGAAAGAGAGAGAGAGAGAGAGAGAGAGAGGATGGATAGATAGATAAATAGATAGATAAATGATTGATAGAAAGATAGAGATAGATAGATAGATAGATAGATAGATAGATAGATAGATAGATGATAGAAAGATAGATATAGATAGATGGATAATTAAAGTCATGGCCAAGTTAAAGGTACTCATGCAGACCACGAGTTACAGGCTGATTTCCAAGTCAGACTACATAGGTTCTAAACTCTAATATACTGTCTGAAAGTTGTATGATTTGGAGCAAGTACTTAAACCTCTCTGGGCCTCTGTTTCACTGTCAGGGGCAAAAGGGAGATAATAATAGTACTATATGAAATTCATAGGACATGGTAACAGAGTGGATGAGATGACTCATGTAGAGTAATTCACACAATGTCCAGAGCATAGGAAGCACTCGATACTTTCAGCTAGCAGCAGGAACGTTATTTTTATGATACAGTTGAAAGCTGCAAGGAGATAGAGAAAGGCATATTCAACTGGGAGATTATTTCCCATTTAATTGGATTTGTGACCTTGAATGGGTCATTTAATTTTAGGGAGTCACATTTTCCAGAACAATCAAGGGATAGGTCTAGAAACCAGTGCTTTTCGAATTCCAGTGTACGTGGAATCCCCTGAGGATCTTGCTAAAAGAAGACTCCTATTCAGAAGATCTGGTGGGGCCTGAGATTCTTCTCTGCCAGTGAGCTCCAGGATGAGGCTGGTGCTGCTGACTGGGGGACCAGACTTTGAGAAGCAAAGATCCAGATAGTGTCCAGCGAGTATCTCTTCCACATTCAAAACTACAGTTTATCATAACAACAATGGCCCATTTTTTTGTACATAAAAAAATGAATAAACGCTTCAGGTTGACTTTAGAGCAAAACCCATCTCAGATGACCCTGGGGATTTTGTCTCTAGAGCTCTGCCAAGACTGGAAGGGAAGATTAGGCCGCACCTGAAGGGTTAGAGACTTGGCTACTGAGAAGGTGGGTGAAGGGGGATGTTTCCTGGTGTGGGCCTTAGGACAAGTCTAAGAAGTAGAGACAGGCCAGGCACGGTGGCTCATGCCTGTAATCCCAGCACTTGGGAGGCCAAGGCTGGAGAATTGCTTGAGCCCAGGATTTAAAGACCAGCCTGGGAAAGAGTGAGACTTCACCTCTACAAAAAAATTAAAAACAATTGACCAAGCTTGGCAGCGTGCGCCTGTAGTCCCAACTATTCAGGAGGCTGAGATGGAAGGATTGCTTGAACCCAGGAGATTGAGGCTGTGGTAATCTGTGATAGTGCCTCTGCATTCCTGGGTGACAGAGTGAGATCCTGACTCAATATTAATAATAATAATAATAATAATAAGTGGAGATAAAGAGAGAATTTGAGTTGAAGGAGTTCTTTTTTTTTTCTTCTTTATTCTGGAAGGCCGCATGGCCTGATGGTGAAGAATGAGTGTGTGTGTGTGTGTGTGTGTGTGTGTGTGTGTGTGTGTGTGTGTGTATGTGTGTGCTGTGTATGATCAACCTGACCTGGACAGTTATCCTAAGTCTGCAATGTGATGGCTAACCCTGGGCAAACTGCTTAATTTCCTCAACTTCATTATCTCATCTGCAAAATGGGAGTAAGAGGATTGTGCTGGTCTTTCTTGGCAATGAAGTGTGCTGGTGCCTTAAGTACATAGCTCAAGGCTTAAGTGCAGAGTTAAATGTTCAGATAGTTTATCAAAATTATCATCATAGTCATCATCACCGTTAGCATCACTCTAGGGGAGCTGGAGGGCTGACCGTGATGATCCCAGTTCTATGTGGGCTTTTACAGTAGTGGTTTTCAAACTTTGGTGTGCACCAGAATCAACTGGAGGGCTTACTGTAACACATACTTCTGGGTCTCACCCTCAGAAACACTGATTGTAAAATGAGGTCTGAGGTGGGATCCAAGAGTAACGTTTCTAAGGCCCTCAGGTGCTGCTGCTGGTCGGGAGACCACAGTTTAAGAACCACCAACCTACACGGAATGCCTGGCATGAATAAAGATTGATGAGTCCCTGGTAAGTGCATTTTTCACACAAGTGATGCTCAGAGAAGACATCCTTTCATTCTAATCCCTTTGGGATGAAAGCTTTTCTAAAATGTATAATTTTAATTCTTGTATCTGTGAGTAGGGGCTCTGAAATACAATTTAACTTTTCTTTTGGACTGAAGTCATCAAGTAGTGCATCTTGATTTCAGAAGGAATAAGAAAGTGTGGGCTTTTGACTTATGAACTGAAAACTAATGCAAGCTACATTTCTAGAATGTGTTCCTGAAGAGGCAATCATAGATCCCTCAAAGAAATAGTGATGAAACTTACAAGTAAACACAGTCTCCCTGAGAATAAGTATGCAAGGCTAACTTTATTTCCTTTATTGTTATGATTGCTAGATTGGTCAACTGGAGAATGGTGCAAGCATAGCTGTTGGATGATTAATGGATGGACGGATAGATGCCATCCTTGGTAGACGAGTTTCCTATAGTGTTCCATGGATTTCTATCCTCAATCTTTCTCAAGTTTTTTTTTGGATGAGCTAGAAAGTAAGAGCCCCATTCTTCATAGGTGCTAAAACATAGGCCAGAGACCACTTGATAGACAATAAAGAAAGGGTCTGAGAACCTATAAGGAGGGCCAGAGTAGACTGTGAGACCCCATACAATTCAGAACTCTGTGATTCTCTGATAGTCATGATCGCCCTATCACTTGTTATGGTACTGTAATATAATCGCCAACACAGGTAGGTGTTTGCCTTCGAGTTTGTGGTCTTTGCTGCCAGGATGACCTCAAATCACCTCTAATTCTCAACAGCATATCTCTTGGTACCCATCTGCCTTTTACCCATTCACATAGGTCTTCTTGCAACCTGTTCTCAGATACCGCTGTTTCAACCCTAGGAAGGTATATGAAACCAGATTTAAAAAAAAACAAAACTTGACAAGAGAGATCAATGAACAGGAGTAAGTAGAACCATGGAGAACACAAGAGACCATATTTATTCAGAGTTTAACTTTAGGGATTCAGGGAATGCTTTCTCTTATATTCATGTTCCAGAGGAATAAACTATTCAATCTTTGACCTCCAGACTTGTGTGTTACTAGTATAATAAGGCTTAAGCATCTATTCAGATATTATTCACATTTCAGAGCAAACTGCATTTCTTTTATTAAGTGGAGACTTACAAAAAGGTTGCTGCAAATAAATAGAAGGTGAAACAGTATAATGCTATATCAATTCTGCTTAAATATATTTCTTGTTAAATTAAATATACATACAAGCTCAATGTTAAGCCGACTTACCTGTGTACATCTACTGTACACAGCCTACAAGTCCTAATTTCTCATTTGCTATTGCCAAGGGGATAACTTTCTTTTTCCTTTTTTAATTTTTTAAAATTTTATTTTAAAGACGTGAAGTTCTATTGGGGATAACTCTTAATGACAGTTGGGAAAATGTTTTAAATAGGAAAGAATTTAGGGGAAACGAAAATAAATCTCACTTTACTTCATTGTTCCTCATCTTCTCTCCCTGGGTGCCAATATATTAGCAAGGCCCCTCTTCACAATGTAGTAAGTCTCCCACCTATAAACCTTCAAATTGTAAACTTTCAAAAATGCCAATGTGCATTCGTATGTCCAGTCACATGAGTTAGTGCACGTGTCTGGCATACTGTACAGTACTGTACTGCAATAGGTCTATAATACTTTTCACACACGTTATCTGTGTGAAAAGTATTATAAACCTATTGCAGTGCAGTACTATACAGTCGATTGTGTTATTCGGGTACCCGGGCCAACTTTGTTGGATTTATGAACAAGCCGGACTTACCAACGCGCTTTCAGAATGAAACTCATTCGTGTATAAGGGATTTACTCTACATCAGTTTTATTTTAGAGGCTGTCTGATTTACACTTCCTTTCCATAGTCAATGGATGTTTTAGTCAAGATTAGGTTGGGGTCAGAGAGGTTTTTCATTGGTCTTTCCTGAGGATCTGTAAATGTTCCACTGACTTAGGCTTCTATTTCTGAGGTAAACATTTTGCTAAGCATGGATCATGTGGGCACGTTAACAATTCCCTGTTAATTTATCATCGCTGGGTAGCTCACCTCTAGTGGGTAAACCAGGCCCTTTTTGCTCTCATGATTTTATAAAGTTGGCAGTATCAATAAGTCTCATCCACAGCCTGGGAAAATGAACTTTTTAGAGGCCTTTCAACCTGAGTAGATTATTTAACTGCTAAGGTATTCTGAAAAGATGGATTGTTTAATGTTGCAATGTTTCCACTGAGTAATAGAGTATCATGTGGGTGAGGCAGAAGAAAGTATAGAATTGCAAATTTCAGTACACTGGCTGGTAGTCAGAGACATCCATATAAGGCAACAAGGTGATATTATAAGATGTTCAGATACATTCTAGAGGTATTGAGTATTTCTTAGGTTATTAGTTTCCTTTGCTACATTTTGGGGGACGAACTGCCAAGTAAGAGAATTGTAGGTGATTCATAATTAGTAAATGTTACTTTTTCTCTGTGAAGCAATGTTTGTAAAAATCATCTTCTTTTTGGTATATTTATAGCTGTCTATTGGACATCTTGTGAGAAATAGATTACTTGGAATGCCATGCTTCAGAATTTATTTCTCTCTCTTTTGAGGAAAACATTGAGATGAGAATATATTGTTTTAGACTAGAAATAGATTAAATAATCTGTTATTAGTAAGCTCCATGTTTTTCTCTATTCTCTTTAAGGTTCTAAAACACACCAGTCTTAATTTCTAGATTCAATCTAGAAAACTATTTAAGCAACAGCAACACAAAAAGTTTTTGACAATGGAAGGGAGAACAGATGTTCTCAACTGGGAATGATTTTGGCCCTGGGGCCACGTCCAGAGACATTTTTGGTTGTCACAACCTGAGGGAGTAAGGAGAGGGTTGGCTGTCTGTTCTGATGACATCCAGCGGGTAGAACCCATGGGTGCTGCACAACTTCGTATAACGCAGGGTGCAAGGAATTCTCCAGCTCCGAATGTCGAGCATGCCAAATTGAGAAAGCCAGGCCTAGACCCTTGTTTTCAGTATAAACACAGATGAGGATGACTAAAGATGTCTGAACTTTACACACCGGCTTAGGATCCTTTTCGAAGGTGGAAATGTAGCAACCCTAAATGAGGAACTCAGTCCAGCACATGAGAAGAAAGGAAACATTTGTGTGTCTTCAGGCTTCAAGTGTCACTAAGATGTTCAAGGTCATGAGCCATCCCACCTTTCCATCCCAGGGAGTCATGAACGCTTGCTCTTCGGTTTCTACAAACGGTGTTGTTGTTTCTAATTTTAATACACTGTAAAATCCGCATATGGAATCCCCAAGCACCCCAAAATTCATTCTCCCCTTTTCCCGTAGCACATAAATTGATGGCTAAGTGTGCTCTTTAACTTGTGAGAGTCTGTGGTATGCTTCTTGTGTTCGCGTTCTACTTAGAGATCACGGCCTCTGAAACAGGATGAGAGTTTAATGCAGTTGTTCTTCCACATCATTTTTTGTTCAAATCCAGCAATGTGAGAAAAGGGGAAAAAAAATTGAGAAGCACTAATTCGGCTTCACGATAAAGGGATCTATGTCTTTCACAATCTGAGTGTTAGTTTTCTTCTTTTTCTGGCCACATTCTGGTGTATTCTCTCATCATTTTATTCTAGCGAATCTACTGCTTTAGTCTATCCTTTCTGACTTACTCTTGATTATATATAGAGTAAAGGTTACTTTCTCAGAAATGCCTTCTGTGACTACTCCGTCTAAATTAGGTACCTTCACCCATCACCCTCTCTTACCTATCTCCTTTTTTCTTTTTATTGAGTTGGAGTCTCGCTCTGTCGCCCAGGCTGGAGTACAGTGACACACTCACGGCCACGCAGCCTTGAGCTGCTGGGCTCAGGCAATTCTTTTGTCTCTCTCTTCCAAGTAGCTGGAACCACGGGTGTGCGCCTCCATGCCCATTAATTTTTTTTATTTATTGTGGAGATGAGATCTCACCAAGTTGCCCAGGTTGGTCTCGAACCCATGAGCTCAGGCAATTCTCTCACCTCAGCCTCCCAAAGTGCTGTGATGATAGGTGTAAGCCACCATGACCAACACCTTTTTTCTTTGTATCTCATTTATATTTATTGTCTGTGTTTGTATGTGTGTGTATAACTATGATATACTTCTAAATACCTTTCTACCTCACTTGACTTCAAGTTCCATGAAGGAAGAGATTATTTTACATTGTCCACCATGATCCAGAACCTGGCATCTGATACTTTGCCCTCTGTGAATGTTGTCTGGGTGAGATAAAACTGCCCACTCAAGGTGTATTGACTCGCAACATTACTGAGATAATCAAAGCATGTGTTCCTCCCTTCTCTGTGATAAAGTAAACACGCCCTGCACCATTGTTCTATGGAAAAATACATTGTATTATTTGGCCTCAATCTGTCTTTCCCTATGTATGTGGCATCAAATCAGAGCAAGTTCCAATCTGTCAGTAGGTGACATCATTTTGCCAAGACCACTTCACAACTCCACATACACAATGGTCTTTGCTCTTGGCTTTTTATAGCAAACTCTGAAGCTCTGTGGAAAAGCCTGGCTCATCATGATCCAGAAATATTCCTGATATGGTGATGAGTCCCTTAAGCTGAGCAAAGAACCAGAGATAGTTGAGGGCTCCTTTGAAGATATTGCTCAATTCCAAGAGAAGAATAAAAGAGACCTATGATTGTTCTCCTCTAAACTTTTGAGACCCAATGTTTGCTTGTATCACTAAGCACATCCCAGCAATATGGTGGTGCAAATCCTTCCCTCAAGGGGTGGAACCAATTTGTCCTTCCCTTGAATCTGGATTGAGCATGTGGTAATAGACTTTTAGCAAACGTGACATAAGCGGAGATTTTAAAAGTGCTTCTGTTTTGGTCTTGCTCTCTTGCTGGTGTTTGGGATCTGATCCACCATGTGAAGAAGACTTGGTTAACCTGCTGGAAGATAAAAGACCATGAGAAACAAAGTTGACCCAGCTGAGGGTTCCCAGGCTGACCAGTCTTCCAACTCTCAGACATGTACATGAGATCACCATTAGTAAGGAACTGCCTAGGTAACCTACAGAATCATGAAAAATAAGAAGTGATTTCTGTTCTAAGCTACTAATTTTGGGGATGGTTTGTTATGCAGCAAATGCTAACTGATACAATTTGCAGATGGCATATAACTGTCTGCTCAAGGAGGCATGACAGATGGCTATAAATTATGAGTTTGACAGTGTTTATGGAACTCACTAGTTTCCTAAGATTGTTCAATGTATAGAAAGGGGCTTTTTGATCCAAGGCTTGGGAATTGGCACATTCTAAAGCATTTTCTGCTTTGAGGTCTGCAAAACACATTAGCACATTGAAGATTCTGAGAAGCCTCAAAGTAAAAGAAAGCAAAACCTGCTAAAATCCCCGTTTGTCCCAAACCAGTATGACCTCTTGGCATCATGGTCTTGGCATTATAGGAATCTCTGAACCGTTACTCTGAACATAATGGAGAGGGGTCCGGACAAGAACTGTGAGATTTGGGTCTTGGTCCTAGGGGCAGCATTTACAACTGATAGGAGCTTTAGCAAATCTAATGTGATAAAATTTGGTAAATTGAGAGACAGAATTCCTTCCTGAGTACCTTCTAGGTCATTGTCAAACTGTTCATTTCACCGGGGATGGAAATTTAGACGGTGCATTGACACTGTGCTCTGGACAATGTTGTTTCTGACGTGCTGACTCTGTAGTGGCAAATCATTCATTATTGTCAGGTACTATTCTGAAGAGTGTTGAGGATACAACTGTGAACAATTCATGTCCTCACATATAGCCTTTAACATAGAGACTTTATGTATCCCCTAAGCTCTAATGTAGAGCTTGCATTCTAGTAGAGGAGGTGGAAATGAACTTGGGAAGAAATCAACAGCAAATAGGATTTCAGTTGGTAATAAGGACTGGGAAACAACACCAATTAAAGGGTGAGTGCAGTGGTTCTTAAACTTCAGCTTGCATCAGAATCACCCTGAGGGCCGGGCTCAGTGGCTCAGCCTGTCATCCCAGCATTTTGGGAGGCAAAGGCAAGTGGATTGCCTGACCCCACGGGTTTGAGACCAGCCCGGGCAACTTGGTGAGATCTCATCTCTACAATAAATCAAAGATTAGCTGGGTGTGGTAGCACGCACCTGTAGTTCCAGCGACTTGGAAGGCTGAGGCGGAAGGATCGTTGACACCCAGCAGGTTGACGCTGGGGTGGCCATGAGCATGCCACTGCACTCCAGTCTGGGCAGCCAAGTGAGACTCCGACTCAAAAAACAAAAAGAAAAACAAAAAACAAAAAAAGAATCACCCTGAGGATGTATTAAAGTCCAGATTTTCAGACCCCATCCCCCAGGGTTTCTGATTCAGTAGGTCTTGAGCTGAAACTGAGAATTTCCATTTCCAACAAATTCCCAGCGATGCTGATGCTGTTCGTGGGAGGGCTGTCTTTGGAGAACCAGTGGGCTAGAGAGTGCTAGGAGGTTGCTTTTTGGATAAGATGGTTAAGAAAAGGCTCTCTGACCATCAGAGACCTCAGTAACATAGGAAGAGAGGTTAGGTAGCGAGCATGGTGGGTGCAAAGGCCTCGAGGCAGGATTGGACTTGTTTTCCTGGAGTAAGAGCAAGAACTAGTTTTCATAATGGCCATTACCATGGCAGCAAGTCATGGTCCTTTTCTCCCAGCACAGTATGAATCATGGGTGACCATCTTTCTTTCTTTCTTTCTTTCTTTCTTTCTTTCTCTCTCCCTCTCTCTCTCTCTCTCTTTCTTTCTTTCTTTCTTTTTTTTTTTTGAGTTGAAGTCTCACTCTGTCATCCAGACTGGAGTGCAGTGGCACGCTCCCGGCCACCGCAGCCTCAACCTGCTGGGCTCTGGCCATCCTTCCGCCTCAGCCTTCCAAGTAGCCGGAACTACAGGTGCTCGCTACCATGCCTGGCTAATATTTCTGATCTATTGTAGAGATGAGATCTCGCCAAGTTGCCCAGGTGGGTCTCGAACCCGTGGGCTCAGGCAATCCACTCGCCTCGGCCTCCCAAAGTGCTGGGATGACAGGCTGAGCCACCACGCCCAGCTGGGTGACCATCTTTCATAGGTTATGGGCAAGCGGGGCCCAGGGGGGTCCGGCTTTCAGCTGAATTACTCTTTTGACTCACATTTATAAATAGTTAATAGGAAAAAAAGGGGAACTTGAAGAATTGAGGAGTTTAGGTTAAATTAGGGACCAAAAGTCAAGAAGAGGAAATTGCTCATCTGTCACATTTCATTGTTGAGGTCTGCTGGTTTCAGTTCTGACACCAGAACTGGGCGTCACTTAAATTGCAGCTGAGTCTTTGCCTCTCAGGCTTGTAGAAGGGTCTGTTATTTCTCAGGTCAAGGCATACTGTTTCAGTGTGGCTTCTTTGCATTTGCAGGTTTTCCCAGGTAAGAATGTGTTATGTTTTTAAGATTGCTCTACATTTAGGAGATGTCTTTCCCCTCTTTAGATCCTCATAATTTAATTTCACACAGGAAAAGCAGAAACTGTATACCCATGCTACAGATAAGAAAACTGAGACTCAGAGAAGCCAATACTTAGCAAACATTTCTTTCTTTTCTCTTCACTAGTCTTTCTTTTGATGGGCAAACTGACTGCCCAAGCTCTGGCAGGCACATAGTAAGTCGTGAAACAGGAGATTGAAGGTCAAGTTCATAATCTTTCCAGCACTACTTCTCTCAAGGAAATTTGGTCTCACATCACTGCCTACCACTCAGTGGCACCTTATCCCCACCATCAATCGTAAAACCGCATGGCTTCACTCAGAAAGAAGATTGCTGCGAGAAAACAGGAAAACTAATCTTTACGGATCACCTGGGATTCAGACACTTTATTCAACATTTTTAAAGTATGATTTGAGTCAATCTCCTTAGCAATGAGGGTTTTCTCCATTCTATAGGTAAAAAAGTGGGGTGCGGGGAAGTTATACAGTGGATCTGAGGGCAATAATGTGAATGACTCGACATCATTTCTCACTGCCTATATTTCCGTTAACCTCAGTAGCCACAAAGCCGTCTTTCAAATACTCCATTGAAGCTGGGAGGGAGAACCCAGAAGTAGGCATGCCAACAATAAGGATGAGACAATTCCTAGTAGGGACAGTTTCACGTCAATCAACCCAACAGTTGGAATCAATAGCATTTCTTTTGTGGCCAGAGATAAAAGGGTTAAAGGAAATTAACCTAGAGGAAATGTCTATCATCACCCCTAGAAATCTCAAATGTCCTCATATAAAGGACCATATGTCATTGCTATTTTTCAATATCACAAATGAGTAGGAATCATTGAAAGAAATATCAACAAAGAATGTTTTGTGACCTGGATGCACAGATTATCTGACCAATAATTAATTTAAAGCAAAAGTGATGGTAAATTCAATCTGCAGTTTATCCAAACAAGTAAATAAAAGCTTCCTGTCATTTGACTTACGTAGTTAATAGAAAATCCTGTCAAAATCATCAGGAAAACAAAGAGGCTGCCTTCTTGTCTTCCCAAAAGAAACTGGCATCATAAGTAGAACTTAAGTCCATTTCATTTTGACCCCATAGAGAATCGTATCAGATCTTGCTGTAAAAAAATTAAATTCTCAGGTTTTCTTCATTTAGCTAATAATGAACACAAAAGTATTAAGAAGAAATAGAAGGTCTACCCAAAAAAGAAGAAGAAAAAGAAATAGAAACCACTCCATGAAATAAAGATCTTTCTCAGATCACTGAAAGCAGACAGGATCGCATGGATGTTCAGAATGAAAGCACTGGGGGGAATTTTAGGACCCACTTAGTCCAATCCCATGCATGTAATCATGTGAATGGAAGGACCAGGGAAGAAATGACAAAGCCAAGGACACACAAGCATTTATGAGCATGGCTCAACTCATATTAACTCCACATTCCACATCTGGAGACTTCTGGATGTCCGGACTTCTGAGATGTCCGGAGTTTCTCCTGTATTGGAAAAAATATTCCTGACATTCTAGAAGCTGGATGTTAGAGAAAGGCATTGCAATTTAAGAGATTAGTAGCAGCTAGGAAATACTACAGGGAGAATGTTCATAAAAAGATTTTTCTAAGAACTGAGTCATTTTCTCCAAAAGACCACTTGTTAAAGCCTTGCACTCCTAGATCAGCAAGAGAGAGAAGATATTATTTCTGCAAGTCTGAATTCAGCCAGGTATTTAGGTATGAGCTCCATCCTTGCTAAAGATAGGACTGTCCTCCCTCTTTCAAAGAATTTATATCCTGTTCAATGACAAGCAAACTTCAGAAGGGAAAATATTTTGATTGTCTCCCTTGCTGTTCTTTCTCTGGAATTTAGCATTGCCTGCCAAGGTAGCAGGCAGTTGTAGTGTTCCCAATATTGGAAACATTTATTAAGTAACTAATTTAGAAAATAGTATCTTTCGAGATAAAATTTTCACCTTCCCCATTCTTATAAGTTTTCAAATACCACAAGTTATTTTTCCCTAATATAATAATGACAGATCACATTTGTTAGTCACCTACTATGTGCCAGGTACCACGCCTAGCATTATCCATCTGTCCTCACAGACTCCTCACCCCATCCAAATATAATAGGTATGATCATTTCCTCTGTTTTTACAGTTGAGGAAACTGAGGTTTAGAGAAACTGAAGAGCATGCTCAAATCAAATGATCAGAAAGGACACAGACCTGGAACTCAAACCCATAGTCAGGACTTTATCTGGTATGAACCACCACGGAGGGTTTTGCTCTAAATATGAATAAACGGAAAACTCAGGCATGCCTTGGATCAGCTCTCGATTTATTATTTGCCAGAATGTATCATCTGTAGATGTTCAAAATATGTTCTGCAGTTGTGTTTGTAGGAGCTATGGCTAATATTTTATGCAATGCTTTTTAAAGTGAAGATGAGGCAGGTTATATTGTCGAGGAGAGATATAAAACACGAAAAAGAAGGTGTCAGTAAGACCTATCTTGCCCTCAAATTGAGAATCTCATTTAGATTGACAAAAGCAAGTAAATCTGAAGGCTGTCACATCAGATATGACTCATTCAGGGATTTTTGGATCTGAAAATAGCCCGTAACCAGAAGCATCATATCATATTTGTTATCATATCCAGATAAATTAGAGATTACTCCTTGAAAATGAGTAAGAGTCCCTTTATTCCTATCCTAAACAGAAGGGCTATTTGCACGGAATTTTTTAAAACTACATTTCCATTTTTGGAAATAAACATATAAACATAACTCAAATAATAAACAGATAAACATACACTTCATTGACACATTTTGAAAAGGTGTATCTTGAATCACTAGATTTCTTCTGTGATTAACAAAGAACATAACATACTGTACTTCTGTGTGCTTGCAATGAGCATAGGTTATTACAGTCCAATTAGCAATTACTCAGTGTATCCTAAACCTTTCAAACAGCAGAAAATTAAGTTTTAATTTAGAAATGCTTTGATATTTTCACCTTCCTTTCCCCCATTCACCTTTTTCTCAATGAACTTGAACTCATCAGCATCTTCGTTTCTGCACTGGCTTTAATATGTAGTAGCTTAGTTCATAACAAACGATTTGCAGCTGCAAGAAGTCTGGTCATTGCTACATAAGACGAGTAGTTTTGAACATCGACCGTTTTGATGATTTTCCTATTTGAGATACTGAAGAATATTTATTCACTCAGGGTAGACTCCATGTAGTTTTGAATATTTTATTTGTAAAAACTACAAGAATGAACAGAAGTTAGCAAGTGCTAACTGCAAGTGCTATCTTGCAGCTACTCATAATTGTGCTAGAACCATAGAGAGCATTATTAGAATAATCCAGAGAGATGTATGACTAGCAGTTCCACTCCTGATCATATGCCCAAAAGATATGAGTGCATGTATCCACAAAAACAATTGTTCAAGAGTGTTTACAGCCGCTTTATTTGCTCTAGTCCCAAACTGAAAACAACCCAAATGTCCATCAGAGGGTGAACAAACAAATTGCAGTATATTTATATAATTTAATGTCAAACAGAAATGTTAAAAGAACAACATTGTAACCCATACAATAATATGTATTTACCTCAGAAACATTGCATTGAGTGAAAGAAACCAGATACAAGAGAGGACACACTATATGATTCCATTTATATGAAGTTCAAGGTCTAGCCAAGCTAGTCAATGATGACAGAAGTGTAAATAGTGGTTACCTTAGAAGGGTGTGGTATTGACAGAAAGTTACAAAGATAGTTTCGACATTGCTGGGAATATTTTCCATCTTGTTCTAGGAGGATATTATTACATAGTGGTATAAAAATGTAAAAATTCATTGAACTGAACATTTAGGACTTACCTGTTTTACTGTATGTAAATTGCATATCAACTAAAAAAATTATCACTCTGAACTCCATTTTTTTTTTACTCCAAACTTTGTTTTGAACCTATATTTATATTGATGTATCTAGGTCTATTTTATTATTTTAACTGTATCTATTTAAAGAAAAGATGATTTATGCTGTGATGGAGCTTGGCTTGGCTGAACGGTGTGTTAGGAGAATACTCCTGCAACAAATTAACATTCACTTTTCAGTGACATACACAAAAGAAGCTGATGAGTCGATCATCTGAACATTTCATTGTCAGTTTTCTATTTCTCCACATGGTGATTAAGGGACCCTTCCAGCTTGTAGCTTACTGGTTCCTGCCCTGGGCCAAGAACCTTCCACCTCCAGTGAGAAAACAGGAGAAGAGAATATGATTCGGGAATCTTCTAGTCAGTGGCATGTGTGTTTTATTGAGGCCTCTTCTGATTGTCTCAGTGCCTTAGCAATCCCTTAAGTGAAGGACTAGGGAACTGTCTCAGGACTGTCAGAATAACTTCACATTTTCTAGCCTCATGTGTCTGTCCCTTGACTCCCTCTCCTACGTACAGATATCCTGATCTGGTGAAGACTACACCTTCTGCCACTAGTACCTGGGCTTGAACTTGAGCAGACTATTTGATCCCATATTTTAGCTTCCCCATCTGGAAAATGGAGTGTATAATAATACCGTTTCACAGAGTCCCTGGACAAACTTTAAAACAGATATTAGATATATAGGACAGTACCTGGAACACAATACATGTTTAATAAATGTTAGCTATGTTACATACGCGATGCTATATCCATGCCATGTCAGAGCGTCCACTGCACGTCCAATGTGCCCAGGCTTCTACCACAACAAAGGATCAAGTTCTTCCCCATGGCCAGATTCACGGGCATGCCATCTGTATAGCTGCACATGGCCTGTATAACGCTCAGTGCTCGGGGTCTGGCACTTAGTTTATTATTGAAATTCCTAGTCATTTCACCTTTGAACATATGTTTGTAAGTGAAGACCTGTGGGACAGTAGAACACATACATGAAGAGATTATATGTGTTCAGATTACATGTATATGTATGCACTGCTATTCCTCATCACCTCACACACAGACAGCATTCCTGATGTCCCTTGAGCACAGAATTCCAGTGGACACATGGTGTGGGGGCATTCAGAAAAACTCAAACTGAGTGTGAGCTAAGCACGTTGCACCTATCACTGAGTAAGGAGGAGTACTGGCTACCCCAAGAGCCACGCTTTCCATCTCAGCCGGAACTTGCTCTGACCAAAGAAACAAGGCAACAGCCAAAGAAGCTTTTCTTGTCCTAGCTGACTCGTGTCATTTCTCGGTAACTATCGACTTTGAAAATGATGACATAGAAAGAAAGAGAAAGATAGGAAACATGGAGTTCCTTTTCCTTTCAAATCTTCCTTACTCATTAGTAAGCTAAAGGTAGGATGTTGGTAGAACAGGCATGTAGCAAGAAGTGAAACAAAAGTTAGTTTTGTGCTACGTGTCCACTAATTTGGTAAGAACAAAACTTATATGTGTATATAGGAGCTACACAATATGAATAGCATAACTTTGTTGATTTTTGCATGGGTTACATACTTATATTTACATGTACAACTCACATTGTATAATATAAAGACGAATGAATGGAAAAATGTGTGCTCATATTTAAAATGTTTCGTTCTCTTTACTTAGAATGATACTAAATAGCAAATTTTAAAAATACCGTGACCATTCCAAAGGCAGAATATGGAGGAAAAGAAACAGCTTTATATTTTGTACTTTCAGTGGCAATATCTTCCCAGCTTTTTGAATCAAAGGCCCTGCATTTTCATGTTGTACTGGACCCTGCAAATGAGATAGCTAGCTCTGTCTCTCCCCTCTCTCTCTGATTTCTTCCAAAAGTTACACTCGACTACTTTCTGCAGGAAGTCTTACCCGATCCACCCATTCTTCCCCGGCTATCTTGGCCTCCCTGCCAGCTCTCACAGAGCAATGTATATTTATACCTTTCTCGCGGGAACGCCACCTTTGAATTAGTTTATTTTGACCCAGCCATCTTCCCTAAGAAGTTGTCTATCTTGAAGGGCTGGGGTAGACTTTACGTTCTTAACCAGCTGCTATGGATTAGAATCACTGGGGCCCTCACAGCAAAAATAAGTTCCAGGAACTAACAGTGAACAGAGAATCAGAATCTGCAGGGTTAGGCCATTTGGCTGTACAGCCAGCTTGAAACATAGCTGTATAAATGAAAGAATACGGATGGTTCCGGTCTGTAGGATGGTACTTCCTCCAGTTCCAACATTCCCTGGTAAAATGCGACCCATCCTTGATGGACTGGTTCAAGTGCCACCTCGTTCAGTGAAACCTTCCCTGATCTCTCCCTCCCCTCAGGCCCACATCCCTCACATCTACAAGTCCCTTACCATATTCTCTTTGACACCTAAGAAATTCCAACTGAGTTTTACTGCTCTGAGAAGACTCTAGCAAGATCGAGGGCCCAGCAGGTCAAGGACTCGCTTTTAGACAAGTGAGGTACTCATCTCAAGTGTGAGATGTAAGGGGACGACAAAAAACTCAAGTCATCAAAGGAAACTATATTTTAAGGTGTGTGTGTGTGTGTGTGTGTGTGTGTGTGTGTGTGTGTGTGTGTGTGTGTTATGGTGACCCACACCTGTAATTCCAGCACCCCGGGAGCAGTATACTATTTTTAAAAACCAAAATCGATGCAGCAGTCATTCTGGATGAGCAAGATATCAAAAATTTAAGTATGAACAGGCTCAGGCCCTGCACTTTCACCGCTGGCCTCACTCATTTTAACCTCATCCCAGCCCTGTGAGGCCCTACGTTTCATTCACTTTCTTACCCTAGTAGTTGCTAAATCAATAAATGTATGAATGAATTGCTCTTTCGAACTGAGTCATCAGCTTGAAACGGACAGATCGTGGCAATGATGGTGGCTGAGGTGGAATGTGACCAGGGGTCTTGGAAATGGCCTTGGTGTTGCCCTCTCAGGTCCGCTGGACTCAAACACACAGGACCACGTTATCCACAGTTGGAATAATACATTCTGCCTTCAATCAGGTCCTCGTGACAACCTCCTCCATTGTCCTTCCTGGACAAAAACCAGAAGAATAAATGCCACGATCTGCTGGCAACCCTTGTTTCCCATCCCACAGGCTGTAAGACTATCCTCTGAGGGCCTGTTCCATGGAATCCCAGCAGCTCATGCAGCCTCAGTAACAGTGCACTCAAACCACCCTTCCCCGTTGTCACGTAACATTGTTACCAACGCGGTCTCATGAATTGTTTGAATAATGCCACCTTATTTATTTAATGCTCTCGTTGACTCTATTTCTTAAGTTTCCAGAGGGGGGGGGGAGAAATGAGATTAGAAAGAAAAACCACTGGAACAAAAGGAAGCAACAGTTTTTGTTATACTTTTCCCTCTGTATGTTTCTTTCTTAAGAAAGAACTTGCTCCAAGTTCAACTCAGGAACAGGAAAAAAAATAATAAAAGGTCCGGCAGGCTTCGGGGCCTATCACCCACAGGGTGACGGGGAGATTTGCATCACTTCACGCCCCCTTGGTACTAAGTTGTCCGCACACTGCAAAGACCCAAAGACTCGGTTGTGAACTGTTTTTTTTTGTTTGTTTGTTTGTTTGTTTGTTTGTTTGTTTGTTTTTGAGTTGGAGTCTCATCTGTCGCCCAGACTGGAGTGCAGTGGCACGCTCCCGGTCACCGCAGCCTCGACCTGCTGGGCTCCGGCGATCCTTCCGCCTCAGCCTTCCAAGTAGCTGGAACTACAGGTTGTCGACCGTTGAGGCCTACCTGCGCCAGGCTCTGTCCCCAGGGGCCAGCTTTGTCACCCGCAGTTAGCCACCAGGGGGCCGCCTGTTTGGAGCGAGTGGTGTAGACTCCACAGCTTTTTCTCCAAACCAACCAAAACATTCCGGGGCCGCTTTGGAGCAAAGCCCAGAGGCTTCCCTGCACAGGAGAGCAGCTCTGCCCTACAGATGCCTGCAAGTCCTCGGGTGTCGCCTTATTAAGAGGGAAAGAGAAACGTGCAAGATTTCTCACCAGGGACCCAAGGGGTCTGTGACACATCTGCCACGTCCTCGAAGCCCAGCGCTGACACCCTGCTCAGCCCGATGCAGGGAACAGCTTCCGAATTCTAGACGCCTGGGTCGTTAGTGCGGCGGCCGGGGTAGTGGCCTCATAAAACATATGTCACCGGCTGGAAATCTGGAAAACGCTCTAATAATCCACACGGTTCACACAGTTGAGGAGACAAACCATCACAGCTCTGTTACACCGTGTGTTACGCGAATTATGAACTGAATCGTTCTGATGTCGTCTGCGAGAAAACAACTGCACTCTGCTGTCAAAGTAGTTTTGCTGCAACTATAGCTTGCTACTGACTACATTTTGGCTGGCTGGGTCCTCGGTATTTTCCAGGTATTCCTCCTGCTCAGAAGGCAAGTCGCCCCCTTCTCTGTTTTCCCCCAGCCTCGGCCTTCAGGACTGGGGGTGGGGGCCTTTGCGGGCCCTCTGTGGGCCCGGGACAGGACTCTTCGAGAGTATGAATTATTTTTGTCTTCCGGGTTTGATTCGCACATTTCCAGGGCAGAGACAAACTGCCGGGCGGACCTCCTGGGACCCGTGGCGCGTCGCGGCCCTGAACGCTCTTCTCCCACGGTTGGCATCGTGGGGGCGGGCGTCAGGGGGCTCCCACTTCCCAAGCTCCCCCCCCCGGGGCGGCGGTGGCCAGAGCCCCTCCGCAGGGCCGGGCCGCCGGGGGCCCGGAGGAGCCGGAGCGCGCAGTCCTCCCGACACGCGCCACAAGTGGTTTGGGGGCGGGGGGGGAGCGTGGCGGCGGG
>NW_007246690.1:83987-87266 GCF_000164805.1 Carlito syrichta | reverse complement strand
CAGCCCCAAGCCCAGCTGTTGACACGCTCCTTGTGCAATGGAGTTTGGCATCCCCGGCGCCGAACCCAGTGGAAGTTTCCATGATGAGGAAGTTGTGTGACACGGGGGTTCGGAAAGGCTGGCAGGCACCGGGGGAGCGTTCGAGGGACTGTGGGTCTCCCATCCCCCGTTTCCTCCTGCCCCGGAACTCCGGGGCTTGGAAAGAATGATCCCGAATGCTGGCGTGCGCGGTGGCCGGTGCCTGGCGACCCGGCTTCCCTCCGCCCCCTGGGAGACCCGCGGCCGCTTCGCTCGCCTGCTGGGTCGCGCTTCTTGGCTTCGCTTCTCTTGACGCAGCATCTTCCTCTGGGTCCCCGCGTGTTGGTTGTGACATCAGTTGTGCCAGCTGTGAGACCTCCACCCCCTCGGGGAGGGACTGCCTGGGAGGAGAGAGATCCGTTCTCGGTGGATTTCGTCCTCCTTAGCTGCGGTTGTCATTTCAGGGGAGGATTTCCCGGTGACCGCTGTGGGATGATGATTCGTGCTAATTCTTGTCTTCTCGGTTTTTTTTAAAGGAAGGGGGCAGGAAATGGGTGAGTTAAAATGGGAAATTTCAAAAGGAGGGTCTGGAAACACAGCAGTCCATAAAGTGCGTCAAAGAGGGAGTTTACCTAGCAGCCAAGTTCAGACTCTCAGTCCTCCTCTGGCCACCTACATAAAGAAATCTGTGAAAATTCAAATATTGTGCTTGATCAGTAAATACATTTGAGATACGTTGCCTCTCGGCGTGTTATTAGTCTTAGATGCTAGTGAGGTTCAGTTTTAAAGACCGGTTTTGAAGTTCGAGAAATTAAGCCTTCCTTGGACAGTGTCTTACTCTCAAGCACAGCAGTTTTTGTCATGATGAACGTATTAGGTAACATGGACCTGTTGGGTAATCTTTACATTGTCTGGCCTTAGTTTAGGATGCTTGTTTACATTGGAATCCTGCATCGCGTGCGCTGCCGTTGCAGAGCAATAAAAATTGCGTCTTGGTAAAAAATGTTTGTGGTGCAGAACAAGTCAGAGAGGCTGGGAAATGTGAACAAGAAAGGTGATTCGATGCAAAGTATTTTGAGCAGGGGATGTTTTTAGGAGGTTTTCATTCGTGCCGAGTGGCTAAGTGTTTTAGTTGAGTCTCACAGGAATTCAGTAGTGAGTGATTTGTTCGGGTCTTTTGATATGAAGGCATGGGTGAACAACAGTCATTTGTTATCTGTGCATGTAAAACAGATACTAGCAGAAGCTATTCTGAATTGATTTCAGAGGTTTAATATATATTGAAAATGGGACCATCTGCTAATAATTACGATTTGGCTTTTTTTTACGGTGGGTGAAAGCCAGTGATACTGAATATAACTACATGATTTTTTAAAGCAATTCTTGTTGGCAATACAATACAAAGGTATAATTTTTATTGACATTGGAATATTGTTCTATGAAGTAACCAACGTTACAAAGAGGACTAAGCATTCCATTTCTCCCCTTTTAGCTTCTTTGTAGTAAATTCTACTGTAATTAGAGCTGAATTAAGATCACTTCCTTTTAAACCAGTATGTTTGGGGAAAGGTAATTTCTTAAAATCTCCTTAAGAGCAGAGAAAGGTTTGGATTCCTTTCCGTCCATGGAGTTTCTGCAGTTGTTTGAAGCATGGGTGTGTGGAGCCACAAACAGTATTTTGTGATTTTTTTTTAGTAAGCTCGTCTTTTTGCTGGAAATCGGAGTAAAGGTGATTGGTTTCCTTAGCTCCGTCTTCTCATTCTACGGTAAGATTGCATGTCACCTTCTCAGAAAGCTTTTCCCTGACCACTTGAGCAAAGGCGTTTAGTCCCTCATTCCTTCTCAGAGACATCATACCAGTTTTTGTTTGGTTGATTGGATTTCTTCTTCTTTTCCCTTCTTGGGTCTTATTTGCAATCAAAATCGTTCGTTTCAATGGCTACCTGTTGATCACCTGTCTCCCTGTCTACACTGCAGAGTCCCTGAGCACCGGGATCTTGGCTGTCTCCCTCACTGTTGATTTTCCGGCATCTAGAATAGGACTTGGCACACAGTAGATGCTGGATCCATCTTTGTTGAATAAATTAGTGGTTATGCCCAAATATTATGTTCTCAAAAATACCTAACTAAGAATCTTAAGTGGGTGCTGATGGGGCATGGTGATGTCTGTGCAGCGTGTGTGTGTGTGTGTGTGTGTGTATGTGTATGTGTGTGTGTGTGTGTGTGTGTGTACGCCATGTGGATGTGGTTCAATCTTTTTCTTATTTTTATCTCTCTCTCTCTCCCTTATTTTTTTTTGAGACAAAAGCTGGCCTGCCATTCTGTATAGTGACAATGTGACAATGCAGAGAGTTATTTCTGCGAGTTCTTCCTCAGGGCATTTGCCTTGAGTACATGGAAATCCTCAGCAGCAGAATTTGTTGTACATGTTACCTTGATTCCCTGAAGACATTGACCTTCAACTTCTTGAATTTCAGCAGAATCTTTATGTGTTCCAGAGGCATTGTCAGTGCTAAGAGTGAAATTCCAGGGACCAGGCTTCACAGAGAGATTGCAGTGTCTTCTCCCTCAGCAAGTCCTGTCAGGGCCTCCAGGCTTGGCAGCCCTAAAGGACTGAGGGGGTGCAGTGGTGTAGTTTAGGCTGCAAGAATGGTGCTTGGGGAGGGCACAACATGCAAATGTCAGGAACCAGCAAAAGATGGAGATAGATAGCCCTTGGTGGCAGATTTGGAAATACCCTGACAGTTGCCATGTGTTGAAAGTTAAGTCAGCTAACCTCTCCCCTTTTGCCCCATTGTGCACTTTCAGAAACATATTCTAAACCAGATCATGGTGGGAAAAATTGCACAACCTGATCTCAGTTTTCAAGTGACCAGAGCATGATACCCAAGGGGTCAACTTCAAATTAGTTTTTCATGGAAATTCTTGCCAACTGGGAGCAAAAGGAAATTACAGTGGAAGAGTATGGTAATTGTTTTTGTTTATAGAGTATCAACTTTCAGAAATGTGTCACAGTAGAATTGCCACAAAATAATGAGACTGTTAAAAATGGGAGGCGATGGCCAGGCTCGGTGGCTCAGCCTGTAATCCCAGCACTTTGGGAGGCCGAGGCAAGTGGATTGCCCAAGTCTGCAGGCTCGAGACCCGCCTGGGCAACTTGGCGAGACCTTGTCTCTACGATAAATCAAAAATTAGCCGGGTGTGGTAGCACGCGCCTGTAATTCTGGCTACTTGGAAGGCTGAGGCAAAAGGATCGCCAGA